>NC_092242.1:70113519-70288647 GCF_036320965.1 Panulirus ornatus
TTCATGCATTTTCTCCTGTCGTAACTCAAAGTCGCATTTTTTAATGAGCGTTTCCGGCAGATATACCGCGATAATATATTTGTCCACATTTCCGCTTCAGGAGACTTGAAACAGTTTCTAAAACTGCATTCATTCATGGAGAAAGAAATATATATATGTAAGGCAGCTAGTCTTGGTGGAAGACACATCAAAATCAGTGCTGGATATATTCAGGCCAAAACATATTATTAACACCTTCCTCAGGGAGGATTCAGGGTCGATTTACTAGGGTTCGAGCACCTCCAGGTGACGAAGCAAAAAGCCCGTTTCAACTCTCCACTCATCTGTGAGATTGTATCCTTTTGTTGCTCGGGATATGAGGCAACGAAAACACTTAGCAACGTATTTATGTTGTATATTGTGTATACGTTTTCCTTTTCGTCTACGTTGTGTTAGGTAGCCCCAGCACCCTCAGGATTATCTTAACCTTGTATAACACGACGTTATGGTTCGACCCTTGAACATGACTGTATGACAGCTTGAACATGACGGTATGAAACCTTGAGTATGACAGTAATACGGCTTGAACATGACAGTATGACATCTTGAACATGACGGTATGACTCTGGAGTATGATTATGTGACCTTTGATTGACACAAGTTTTGAAGGTTACTTCGAATACAAGGTATATCGTACCCAAGGCTTGTAATATCATGTCCAAGAGATGCACTGTCGTACTTAAAAAATTTACTTGCTGCTGTGTGATATCGTAGGCTCTTCTACCTTCACACACCTCAACCTTGGACCATGCTGCAGTGTTGTTCCTCAGGTCATTCAAGTTGTTTGACGCGGTGGCTTGCATATCTACCTACCATCTACACCTTTACCAATCACCTAGACATCGAAGACACATCTCAATTCTTTATGCACTTCAGTGGACGGTTCAATGTTATGGCTTTTTTTAATGATGGTATTATCATATACATACCTGTTGTGCCAGGAGAGAAGGTTTTGTCATGCTAAATGGGATCAACGGCAATGCCATTCTTGGTTTTCAGGAATCCATTAATAAACACACACATGAGTTACAGTTACACAAGTTAGAGAGACGAGTGGAGCTTGTGCTTAACTCTCTCTCCGTAACACACAAGTTGTACTTACGAACAGAAATCAACCTCATGTAATTTTTATATACTATTGGTATAAATCATTACTTCGGTGACCTAACTTTTAAGATAACAAGAGGGCAATGATACCATGTCGTCCTGATTACACTGATGACTTTGTTTAATGGAAGGGAAGTGCTTTACGAAGCTCCTCTGGTCTCTCAAGTATGTCGGTCTTTGATCTTCACACAGGTATATGTAAGGTCCTCCAGCTATCCATACCCTTGAAGTCTGTCTGTCTGTCTGTCTTCGAGAATCTGGGGAACTTTAGTTGCACGGTGGTAATACCGAGAAGAGTTTTTGTCTGGGTGATTACTATTTGTTTAACGAGGAGAGTTTTACGCTAGAGTTTACCCGACTCATAACTTTGTACATGTGAACCATGACTTTATTCCTTTTTATGCACACACACACACACACACACTAACGTATGTTTGACGTGTGTGCATGTGTATTTGTAGGTGTGGCCTTTGGTCTGTCCGTGGCCGTGTTGGTCCATGTGTCTGTAGCCTTGTGTCTATGGCTCAGTGTCCTTCCACGCGTGTATAGACAGACATGTGACTGTAGCCATGAGTCCCACCATTTTTCTCTGACTGTTTCTGCAGCTATATGTCCCGCCATGTGTTCGTAGCTTTGTGTCCCCCCATGAGTCTTTAACCATATATCCCACCATGTGATTCCATACACGTACAGGTTATGCTTCTCATCGTGTGAATCTGATTGTGTCTTTGTGCATTTGATGTGGAAGCTTTAAACGTCTTATTAGGCGTCTGTCATTATCAGCAGCTGCCACCATCAGTAAAGGAGATTACCTCCAAGTGTGAAAGAGTTTACCTCAGATGAGAGATAATTGGCTGCGCCCCGCCCGTTGAAGAAAATAAAAGGGGGGGGGGGGTGGATATGAATGACGCAGTTACTGCTGGCGATGTCGGAAATGATTAATGGGATGATGATGACCTTCAAGGAACACTGACACGTGTTGCAGTCAAGGAAATAAATTCTGAACGATAACTTTAGACCAAGACGAATTTTGCATAATATCATTAAATCAGGAGATTCAAGACATCAGACCAATAAGGTCTCGTAAATCACAGATTCTTTGCCAAAACTCTCGCTTAATTTCGTTTCTCCTGCCCCTATTTCTTTTTAGCGGTTGTCACCTCTCCATCCCACAGACTCTGCTTGTACCCTATTCATGTTTTTTGGTCATCTACAGCTATAACAGAAACCGTTAGATACGAAGGGCATAGTGAGCTGTGGGTGAAGGCGAGAGAGTGTCAGGTCTGAGGTAGAAGTATGCCCATGCCCCTGGATATATGGACCAGGAAGCTCTTGGTACATGACCACAGAGGGGGCTGGTCGGCCAGTTTCTGACGAGGCAGGGATAACCATCTCCTTGGAAATGTGAGGAGCATTTGTGATGACGCTTATGTAGTACTTTCATGAGATGTACAGCGCCTAGACGCCGCTAATGAGGCACTATGATGAGGTGTGAAGTACGTAGTATTATTGTATTTCCTTTTTTTTATGCTTTCAAAAAGAAGTGTTTTTGTTTTGTATAGTATCTCTCAATTTAGAATTACATTTTCTTTTATAGATTTGAAGAATGTTATAAATCTATTTTTCTATGACTTTATTTTGATATATAGATTATTATTAAAGTACTGTGAAAGTTATCATTATTCCTTTAATGTATAAAGAAATGCTTGTTATGTTAAAGCAATGATTTGGGAGCTGGAGGTATATTTTCGATACATATTCGTTCTCCGTTCGTTGCATGTTAGGTAATTAGACGTGCGCATTGGTTTATCTACATAATCAGGTTGTATTTTCCCTTATTATTGTCATGTGTCCTTGATTGATTGTCATATCGAAGGATGAGGGTTTAAGCATTATTTATAGAATGAAAGAGAGCATTATTTATGAATAGATGTAAATTTCAGATTTAATTAGAATAAATGTTTCTGTGTATAGTCCGCCAAGGCGCCCATCTTGTGTTTGGATTAAAGTTTATTTTTGTTATTTTGTGCAATATATTGTTTTGTTGATTTTTTCAAGTGTATTAGTGATTCTGACTTAACTGTTTATTGAGCCACCGAAATTGAGGGCGGTTGGGATCGTGACAGTAGTTACCACTGGTGTGGCGCCACGCTGGTGAGGTGTGCGGTGCATGCATGGCTCTGACTCAAGATCGTGAACTGGTATGTAGTGATTGGGTCCCGATGGTGCTGCCCATCGGTGGGGGGTCTAACACTCAGGTTAGCGGGTATCGTTGCTGGGCTATTTCTCCAAGGCTCCTACTGGCGTCTCGCCACTATTAAAGATGATATGGCGCGTGTTTGTCGAGGTGGTGTGGTGAAAGTTATTTTCTGCCTCGAGTTTTATGGCGTCAAACGCTTCGGGGGTGGGAAGGAGGGAGACTCTCAGAAGTTTGTTTTTGTTTCTGTCCTTACACTGCTAAACTTCTGGAACTAAAGCTTTAGCTTTCCATATCTCCCCGTTCCCCCTGTACAGCCATGACCTGACCTTTTAAAAGAATGTAGGATTTTCACTTTCTCAAAACTTTCAAGCTATATTTCTTTCCTACTCAATCTGTAGTGCTTTTTTTGTGTTCTGTTTAAGGTCCGACTTCTGAAAAAAAGAGATATAATCAGGCAAAGATGACGCATTGTTTTGTGGTTCATAAGATTAAATGAAAACACGGTTGATCATGTTACAAGGTACACGTATTTCGTATCCCTTTGTAATGTGCTATAGTACATGAACCGAGTTGAGTGTTAAGACTGATTTGGTGTCAGAAAATTTGAGGACACTTCTGCTTAACTCAGTCTCGTAAGTGATTGTATGTCACCTTTATTGACTTGATGATTATGAATAAAATGAATACGTGTGTATGATTACTGTTTTGTGTTACGGGTGTGTGATTACTGTTTATATGTTACTGGAAGTTTCACAGTCGTGTGTCTGTGGAAAGAGAGAGTAATTGATAACGAGTACGTACGAGATGTTGCCAAAAGGCAGTGCTAGCGCATCGTCAGGAGAATATAGGGTTACGAATGGGTCGCATGCGTTACGTTTTGTGAAGTGTTGTGTGTTGGATAAAGAAATATTATGTTTGTGGACTGAAAGCCACAGTCCAGTTGGTGAGGCAGAAGGAAATGACAACTACCTGGGTCAAAGGAGTGACACTTGATAGCCATTGAAGTGATGGCTCAGTACGCAGGTTTCGCTCGTCCTCCCTATACCCGGTTGGGTAGTCCCAGTAATATACCTCCCTTGGTTCGATGGCTGCCTACCACCAAATACGTGTATGGGTCTTTCATGATAAATCTCGGTATCTGGTCACGCTTAATGTGACATCACGTGAAGCACATTCACTGACGCTGACAGCGGCTTCATCAGCATAGTCCCTTTCCCTCCCTTACCCTGATACCCTCCCCTCCTCCCTCCCTTCTTCCTCTTCATCCCACCTCTATCTCCTCCCTTCTACTACTACTTAGCGTCAACACTTTCTCCACCTTGGCTTTACCTTCCTTCTCTTTCCTCTTATCAGCCTTCTCCACCTCCTTACACTTAGCTCCTCTATTCACACTCCCCACTTTAACATTAACCTCCTTATCCCTTATCTCTTTTATCCTCTCATTCCCTCTCCTCCCCTTGGTTCCCTTCCCTTCTTCTCTCATTGGCTCCCATTCCCTCCTTTCGTAGTGACTTTCATTCTTTCCCTTCCTATTGGCTTCCTTTCCTTCCTCTTGTTGGCTCTTTCCCTCTTCCCTCCCATTAGCTCTCTTCCCATCTCAGTGGCTTCCTTTCCTTCCCATCCCTTTCCATTAACTCTTCTCCTATCCCACTTTTCCCTTGACTCCCTATTCCTTCCCTTACCCATGGTTCCTCCGGCACCCACTCTCTCATCACCGCCATCAGCCTTCCAGAAATAACCCGGTTTCAACAGGTTCCCTCGGAGGGCCCAGCCACCCAGCCATCTGTCATCTCCCTTTCGATAATGTCCTCCAACTCACGTAGACTGACGAATGGTAAGATATTAATAGGCTACGATTTACTTTCACTTTAATATAAAGAAAAAATACAATTAAGTAATTGTATGATGAAATTAATGATAATGAATGAACTTCAAGACAGCAACTTTGATCAAAATCATGAGAAATCCTTGATTTGTTGAATTTTGGTAATAGTAATTATTTCCAGATGACGCCTTGATAGTGTATCAGTCCAAATACCTCGGTGGTTTGTAGGTATAGTAGTTAAGTGTTCGTTCTAGGTAAAGTTATTTGTGAATGGTTCCTTCACGTACGGAATCATTACGTAGATATGTTGGTGAGGTAATTATACGTATGTTGGTTTAATTAGTTATAAGTGTGGTGGTGTTGGTAGTTATATAAAGACGATGGTGCAGGTGATTACAATTTATGTTGATGTAGTTACTTATTACATGAGTGTGATGGTGTTGGTAGTTATTATTATATTAACATCCAATCCCGTTAATAATAAGTAAAGACCTTCAACTCTAGACTCACCCTGTTGTTAAATAAGCACCAGGACATTCTGAAGTCAGTAGGAATGGTTAGTCCCTCTCTTCCACATATATATGGTCTCCCAAAAACTCACAAAGATGGATGTCCTCTCAGACCAAGTATATCATCTGTTCATTCCCCTGATTATAAGTTATCTCAATGTATAGCAAAGTATCTTAGCAATGTTCAAGGAAGCATCTCTTCATCGCATTTTAGTAATAGCTTATATTTTGTTAACGAAGTTAGAAACTTTGTATGTCATAAACTCATTAGATTTGATGTAAATTCCCTTTTCACTAAAGTACCCATTAATGACACCATCACATATCTAAGGAGGAAATTGCCCGACCTCAGCCTTGACTTGCCCCTGCCCATAGAAATTTTCATTGACTTATTTGAGCTTTGTGTCTCTAATAATGTTTTCCATGATGATGAAGGTAATTTTTATAGACAGAAATTTGTCTTGCTATGGGAAATCCTCTTAGTCCGATTCTTAGTCATTTATTTATGGAATATATTGAGACTGAAATTTTAACTTCAGTCAATAATCATCCGAAAGTCTGGTTTAGTTATGTGGATGACGTGTGGTCCTTGTGGCCATCCTCCTAAGATTGTGATGTTTTCTTTAATGAATTAAATAACATTAACCCCACTATCAAATTCAAGATGGAATGGGAAAAAGAAGGCAAACTTCCCTCTCTAGATGTGTTGATACATAAAGAATCTGATCATTTGTCCTTTAAGATTTACAGGAAGCCTATCAGCTCTGAGAGTTATATTCATTTTTTCTCAGTACATGATTCTTCTGTAAAAATGTCTGAAAAATGTCTGTAGTTATGTCTATGTTTTCAAGAGCACGGATATGTGATCCCATAGGCTTGGTAGATAAATGTAGTCATATAGGACGTATCTTTAGGCAGCTATATTATCCCAATTTGTTAGTGAACAAAGCTTAATGGAAAGCCAGGAAGACATTTTATGCTTCTAGTAACAAAAATGTAACAAATAAGGATGTCTAATTCTTTAGTGTTGCCTAGTTCTCCCAACTTAGTTAATCTATGTTCTAAAAAACAGTGCTTGTAATGTTGCTTTCCAGTACAAAAACCATCTGTAAGACCTTGATGAATAGTTGGCCAAATCATGCAACAATTGGGAGTGTTTACGCCGTCAACTACAAGGCATGTAGATGCGTTTGTATAGGCCAGACCGGTACAATTGTAACGGAGATGTGTTATTGGTACAGTCATTCAGTACAGAGGGATGACCACAGACCTACGATCGCAAAACATTGTCATGAAAATGATCACCCCATAAATCTTGAAAATCCCGTTATTTTATACCCCTCTACTGATTATGCCACACGCAGCATCATTGAATCTGCCTTGATTGCTGATACTAAGAACTTTGATTTATCCCCAGGCAGTTTTAAAGCCCATCCTAGCTTGACCAAATAATTATGAGAGAATTGACAAAACACAAAACAAAAAAAGTTGTTCAAGACACACCCAGCTACCCAGGTCAGCCCCGCCACGTGACCCCCCTTAATCATTCTCCCATGGTCTGTAAAGATTGATGTTGGACGGCAGGATTTAAGTGAGATGTTGGGATGTAAATAACTTCGTTAAGTACAGACACCTGATGAAACATGTCGTACCACATATATGGAAAAAATACACGTTAAATAAAATTGTATGAACTGCTACTGAAGTGCGATCTCGCCTTACTATCATCACGGACAAGTACGACCACTATATCTATCTATCTCTCTATTTCCCGACTGGAGAGTACTAAGCTATGCCCTGATAGGTAGGCAAAATGCCGAGTTCGAGAGTATGCAGAAATCCTTCAAAGACCAACAATGAATTCAATGTTAGCTTAAAACCACTGGGAACGACTGAAAGCACAAGCTTTACTCTATCTCACATAGGATCGATGTCATAGACGACTCATCGAGTTGGGGAATATTCAAAGATCTTTCAAACCAAAGCCACGACCGCCATCTCAACTTGAAAAAATGTAAAGGCTTTATAAGTGTATCGGACACAGCATCAGCTATATTGATGCATTTAATTCCCTCTACCTCGTCTCGAAATGTCTTGATATTATTCATTTAAGCTACGCAGTTAGATGATCTCTTACTAGTAACAGACAATGAAAGTAAAATCAAACACTGAAATCCACCTTTGGAAAAGACCAAGGCATCTCTACTCAACAGCTGGTGGAAGCCAACATTACTTCAGCCTAGCCTGATTGGCCAAGGTACTTTCTTGGCCTCCTGAATCAACCGATCTTCTTCCTTATCTTCTTCGTTTCCATCGATTTGATGACGTAGAATATATCGGACCGTCATTGTCCCACAGCTGACGGTGAAGTTCCGATTCCACATTACATTCTTGCCTTCGTGGAACAATCACGTAGCAGCATAGCACCCTCTTGAGTCAAGTAAACCAGGAAATATCTACTGCGAAGTCATCCTTGTGAACTGTATGTTCGAGTGAACCACGTCAGCCATAGAGAAAGTTCGTTTTTCAGGCAGATACAGGCGTCGCTTTAGGATGTCCTGACAGTTACAAGCTCTCGTTTCAGCTCGACTAAGCGGCGCTGTATTGATATAACTTTTCATCTTCCGTCGTCTACTCACACAGTTTATGGGCGTATGTGGGGCAGAGAGATGGCTGATCATTACAGGCACCATACCCTGAGATGTGGCATCTCTCGTGGGTTGTTTCTTTAAAATAAGTAAGGTCAACACCTTTGCACAGCAAGAGAACCCAATTTTCCGACACCAATGTGGATCTTCGAGGCTGCTTGACATTATCACCATTTGACCAAGAAAGTAAGTGTGATAGTTGGCGCGTGACCTCATGTTCCTGTCCCTCCTCGCTGTGATATTTCTTTCCAAGGAGTTTTGCAAATCCTATAGGTGTTGCCAGCGAAAGACAGATGCTGGTCTCCAGCACATTATTTTTCCGACTGGCTCTGAGGCTCTTCAGCCAATGGAATGAAAAAAAAAAAAATCTTAAGAATCATACGAAGCTCAGGCTGACTGAACCCGCAAATGATACAAGGATAGCTTGATACATGATCCAGTGTCTAGTTTTGTAAACCAACGGGGAATAACAGCTTTTTCTTTAGGTCATGTTTGGAGCCTTTAGAATTTAGTTAACTCTTGAACCTTCATTTTAGATAATTATGTAGAAGAAGTCCCATTACATTAATATTCAAAAGTAGGATAAAAGGGGAGGTAAGACAATATTCACGAATGGTCGACAAGAAATGACTTTTGTTTTTATTACCGTCGCATATTCTCTCCATTAAGGCCTCTGGATTTTTCGATAGACTGAAGATGCATCCTTATGTATCGTGATTTATGGATGGATATGATGTACAGTTGGTGGTCAGCGTGCTTTGTGATCGTTAGGACACACACCAGGTGCCCGTCACAAAAATGTGGATACCCCAGTCCCTATGATCCCTTGCTGCACTTGGAGCTAATTTTGCATGTCACTCGTCCGCAGAAAGTCCAGTTAACTGGTGACCTACCACAACCACTATCCCTGGAATCCTGGAATCATTCCCTCATGAAGTCTCGAACACAACGTTTTGAAGAACCTGGAACCACTTCGATATACGAATCTTCTCTCCATTCCCCTAGGGAAACCCTAAACCAGTACTCTCACGTGTCCCTGAACACTCGTTCAGTGAAGCTTTGAAAACGTAGATATCAAACTCGGTCACTTACGCCTTGCTTTCTCGAATATTGAATTTACGTCAGACATCTACCTCACAGTTTTTTTCCCCAAGTCAGATAGCATCCTTTACTGTTGTCAGTCATTTTTCTACATTCCCATTTTAATTATTTTGATTTAGTTTGGTTTAGCTCCTTCCTTTCTTGCATTTTTTTTTTTATGAAATACGGTGCTTTTTTGATATTGTCATTATAAGCTACGTATAGCTCTCTTAAGTTATCCTTTTTCATTCTGTAAGTCCCATTCTGTAAGCTGAACCTTATCATTTCCTTACTACCTAGGCCAGATCTTCCATGTGTCTTTCCTCGAGAATATCGAGTCTTAATTTCTCCTCTTCGGATCATCATTGAGATCATGCCGATCTCAACTATGATCACGGAAGATCTTTCTATTCTACTTTATTTACTAACCTAAAGGTATTTGGCTGAATCCAGTGTTTGAGTCTCTCTATGCGTTATCATTTCTATTACAAAGTAATTAATTCCATTCACTCGTACTACCTTTGCCATCAAAGCATTAAGTCTGATAGCTCTGCACCTGCTGTGTTTTGCCTTTGTAGTGAGCTCCCATACATTCCTGTCCCTGGTTATAGTCACAGTTGTTGTTATTGTTAGAGATCCGCCTGGCCTTGTTTTCCTTTTCACTGTCCCGAGTAATTTTCACAGTTCCTTCTGTTTCTCTGGACGTAATTAGTTTCAACCTCCTGTTCCATCTTCTCCTCCAACTTGCCATTCACCCGACGCCTTAAGAAAGAAAGAAAAAAAAGGCACCGATTTTGCTTCCTCCTCGTATCTCCACCTCTGTTCTCCTCTGTGCCTGTCAAGTGCGTTTTCATCCTGCACACGTCTTTCAAGTATTACGATTAACTCCACATATGAGTTTGGGACCTTACCATACCTTACGTATACCTTACAATGATTTCGGAGGTTTTCTACCCTCACTGCTGAGTCTGGGACCTTACTTCTTACGTAAACTTAACGATAGTTTCGGAGGCCCATCTACCCCTCACAGAAAGTTCTCGTGTATGCTTCTTTGCTCAATCCGGCTGTCGGAGGCTGCGCGTGGCCCGTTGGCTTACGTAACCACCGAATACATACTGGCAGGCCTGACATACCTTGTTTTGAGTATGGTTCAAGAGGGATTGATGAGGGTAGGAAAACAGTAAGGCTGCAAAGCTTATTCTAAACCTAGCTCATCATCCAACACACGGTCTCAGGGTCTGTTTCTAGCAGCTGTTGGTCTTATACTTACAAAACTTTTCAGTTCTCTCTGATCACAGGTTTCACTTCACTTATGGTCAAGCTGTGCGCATAAAGATTATCTAAATGTCACTTGATTATGTTTCCAAACGGATCTTTGATACAATCTCTCTCTCTCTCTCTCTCTCTCTCTCTCTCTCTCTCTCTCTCTCTCTCTCTCTCTCTCTCTCTCTCTCTCTCTCTCTCTCTCTCTCTCTCTCTCTCTCTCTCTCTCTAACATTCTTTCCATCTACCACTCATCCTCTTCCTATCCCCTCCATTGTCCTCCACCAGTCTTACTAACTCATCCATTGTTATCCACAAACGCAATCTTCAGCCTCGGGCCTCTGCGTCCGCTGGTTTCCCTTGAAAGTCGTGATACCACTCACTACCCTCCACTTGCCTCTCACCTTTACACACGTAGGTTGGATTTTATCACAAATTAGTTTCTGGACCTAAATATAAGTCCCTAAAGTAGCTTTTCCATTCTTTTTTTCTTGACCACTTTTTTCAAATATGTCTTAATAATGTTCAGTCTTGCATGTAATATTTGTCGTCATAGCACGAGCTGTCGTCAGTCGGTTCAAATATATAGAATCCTAAACATTTTGCAAAGTCTTTATGCCCCAAGGTCAAAGAACTTTCCCATAAGGTCCAGTCTTGTGGGTTCATCCTCGAAGCCATTGTTAGCGGCTCCTGGAGAGAGCAGGACAAGCCAACCGTCTTATGGTAGAGGCAACAGCAATAATGATTATCATTCATGGTGTCATTTTTGACCCCCTTGCACCTTGACATGGGCGTGCTAACCCCATAAATCATGGACATTAATCACCATGTCTCGTCACTTGAAGAAAATGGATCGCGTATTATCTTTGTTTATGCAGCAACGAGGTGCTAAAACTTGCCGAGTCTTGACTTGTGTTTTGTGTATCTTGACTGTTTGTTTCTCAGTGATCTATCGAACCCATGTTTTCCTTCTATCGTCCCGAGTCAGGTGGTTTCATGGCATTTGTTTTTTCTTTTACAAAGTTTGACAAAGACGTAGACGAAATGCAAACGGCCAAATCCTCACTGCAGAAAACGGAATGATTCTAAAGGCAGCGGGGGAAAAGATGACGGTCATTATCTTTGACCACCTCCAGGAGGAGGCGAAGGGGCGATTTATTGCCGTACTTAAGAGCCTCCCTGAACTTTGATTATAAGAGTGCTTGAGTCTGCTTGTGAAGCATAGTTCATATATCCAGCGTTTGAAACAGGCACAGTATCTGTAAGATGTGTCGCATGCATACCTTGTTGTAGGACCTAAAAATAGAAACTGATTATTTAATCTAAATATTATTTACATATTAAGAGGGTAATATGGACGGTGTTCTCAGCATTCGATTTTATTCTACACGGGAACGAATAGCATGAAAGCTGATGTGCTTCTATTCTGTTTTTATTTCTGTGCTGTACTTATTTGTTTCAATATTCACGTAATAGTAATTTGTACATGTGGTAGTGGGGTATAATCCATCTCTTCCTCTCGTATAAGTTTGTGTAATTAAGGCCTTCCAGAGGCTCGTAATGGTGGGTCTCCTCATCTGACGTCACGTGTTGACTTCATGATAGATCTGATGATTGAGCTTGCGTTTCATTGTGATTGACTGAGGATCTGATGGTTTAGCTTGCCTTTCATGGTTATTGGCTGAGGGATCTATTAGCTCGACTCATGTCCCATATTGACTGGCTAAAATGACGGATTTACATTTCAGGAGCAAAAACTGCGTCCTAAGAAGCAGATGAGACCAGTCGGGGGAATAGATATCTTGGGAATAGTGAGATGGAAGCTGGAATGTCGCATACATCTGGAATGTCTGGCCATCTCTCCTACTTACATACGTATACTTATGTATATCTCTCTTTTTAAACCAGGTATTCCCAATCATCAGTCCTTTTTCGGCACATAAATCTACAAGCTCCCCTCCTTGTATTTTAACTTTCTAAAAGGGGAAACAGAAGGAGTCGCGCTGGGAGCGCTCAACCTCCTCGAAGGCTCAGATTGGGGTGTCTAAATGTGTGTGGATGTAACCAAGATGAGAAAAAAAGAGAGATAGGTAGTATGTTTGAGGAAAGGAACCTGGATGTTTTGGCTCTGAGTGAAACGAAGCTCAAAGGTAAAGGAGAAGAGTGGTTTGGGCATATCTTGGGAGTAAAGTCAGAGGTTAGTGAGAGGACAAGTGCAAGGGAAGGAGTAGCACTACTCCTGAAACAGGAGTGATGGGAGTATGTGATAGAGTGTAAGAAAGTAAACTCGAGATTGATATGGGTGAAACTGAAAGTGGATGGAGAGAGATGGGTGATTATTGGTGCATATACACCTGGGCATGAGAAGAAAGATCATGACAGGCAAGTGTTTTGGGAGCGACTGAGTGAGTGTGTTAGTAGTTTTGATGCACGAAACCGGATTATAGTGATGGGTGATTTGAATGCAAAGATGAGTAATGTGGCAGTTAAGGGAATAATTGGTGTACATGGGGTGTTCAGTGTTGTAAATGGAAATGGTGAAATATATATATATATATATATATATATATATATATATATATATATATATATATATATATATATATATATATATTTGTGTGAATAGATTATACATTTCCTTCTTCCATAGCCAGAGGTTGAACCATTATGTGACATTCATTTTTTCATTCATTTCAAGCTAGAAGTTTCAGTTTTCTAAATTGTTTCTTACATTTTTCATATGTATATATATGTATGTGAGTGTGTGTGTGTATATGTGCGTATGTATGTGTATGTGTGTGTGTGTATATGTATATATATATATGTATATTATCCCTGGGGATAGGGATGAAAGAATGCTTCCCACGTGTTCCTCGCGTGTCGTAGAAAGCGACTAGAGGGGACGGGAGCGGGGGGCCAGAAATCCTCCCCTCCTTGTATTAACTTTCTAAAATGGGAAACAAGAAGAAGGAGTCACGCGGGGAGTGCTCATCCTCCTCGAAGGCTCAGAGTGGGGTGCCTAAATGTGTGTGAATGTAACCAAGATGTGAAAAAAGGAGAGATAGGTAGTATGTTTGAGGAAAGGAACCTGGATGTTTTGGCTCTGAGTGAAACGAAGCTCAAGGGTAAAGGGGAAGAGTGGTTTGGGAATGTCTGGGGAGTAAAGTCAGGGGTTAGTGAGAGGATAAGAGCAAGGGAAGGAGTAGCAATACTCCTGAAACAGGAGTTGTGGGAGTATGTGATAGAATGTAAGAAAGTAAATTCTCGATTAATATGGGTAAAACTGAAAGTTGATGGAGAGAGGTGGGTGATTATTGGTGCATATGCACCTGGGCATGAGAAGAAAGATCATGAGAGGCAAGTGTTTTGGGAGCAGCTGAATGAGTGTGTTAGTGGTTTTGATGCACAAGACCGGGTTATAGTGATGGGTGATTTGAATGCAAAGGTGAATAATGTGGCAGTTGAGGGAATAATTGGTATACATGGGGTGTTCAGTGTTGTAAATGGAAATGGTGAAGAGCTTGTAGATTTATGTGCTGAAAAAGGACTGATGATTGGGAATACCTGGTTTAAAAAGCGACATATACATAAGTATACTTATGTAAGTAGGAGAGATGGCCAGAGAGCGTTATTGGATTACGTGTTAATTGACAGGCGTGCGAAAGAGAGACTTTTGGATGTTTATTTGCTGATAGTGCAACTGGAGGGATGTCTGATCATTATCTTGTGGAGGCTAAGGTGAAGATTTGTATGGGTTTTCAGAAAAGAAGAGTGAATGTTGGGGTGAAGAGGGTGGTGAGAGTAAGTGAGCTTGGGAAGGAGACCTGTGTGAGGAAGTACCAGGAGAGACTGAGTACAGAATGGAAAAAGGTGAGAACAATGGAAGTAAGGGGAGTGGGGGAGGAATGGGATGTATTTAGGGAATCAGTGATGGATTGCGCAAAAGATGCTTGTGGCATGAGAAGAGTGGGAGTTGGGTTGATTAGAAAGGGTAGTGAGTGGTGGGATGAAGAAGTAAGAGTATTAGTGAGAGAGAAAAGAGAGGCATTTGGACGATTTTTGCAGGGAAAAAATGCAATTGAGTGGGAGATGTATAAAAGAAAGAGACAGGAGGTCAAGAGAAAGGTGCAAGAGGTGAAAAAAAAGGGCAAATGAGAGTTGGGGTGAGAGAGTATCATTAAATTTTAGGGAGAATAAAAAGATGTTCTGGAAGGAGGTAAATAAAGTGCGTAAGACAAGGGAGCAAATGGGAACTTCAGTGAAGGGCGCAAATGGGGAGGTGATAACAAGTAGTGGTGATGTGAGAAGGAGATGGAGTGAGTATTTTGAAGGTTTGTTGAATGTGTTTGATGATAGAGTGGCAGATATAGGGTGTTTTGGTCGAGGTGGTGTGCAAAGTGAGAGGGTTAGGGAAAATGATTTGGTAAACAGAGAAGAGGTAGTGAAAGCTTTGCGGAAGATGAAAGCCGGCAAGGCAGCAGGTTTGGATGGTATTGCAGTGGAATTTATTAAAAAAGGGGGTGACTGTATTGTTGACTGGTTGGTAAGGTTATTTAATGTATGTATGACTCATGGTGAGGTGCCTGAGGATTGGCGGAATGCGTGCATAGTGCCATTGTACAAAGGCAAAGGGGATAAGAGTGAGTGCTCAAATTACAGAGGTATAAGTTTGTTGAGTATTCCTGGTAAATTATATGGGAGGGTATTGATTGAGAGGGTGAAGGCATGTACAGAGCATCAGATTGGAGAAGAGCAGTGTGGTTTCAGAAGTGGTAGAGGATGTGTGGATCAGGTGTTTGCTTTGAAAAATGTATGTGAGTAATACTTAGAAAAGCAAATGGATTTGTATGTAGCATTTATGGATCTGGAGAAGGCATATGATAGAGTTGATAGAGATGCTCTGTGGAAGGTATTAAGAATATATGGTGTGGGAGGCAAGTTGTTAGAAGCAGTGAAAAGTTTTTATCGAGGATGTAAGGCATGTGTACGTGTAGGAAGAGAGGAAAGTGATTGGTTCTCAGTGAATGTAGGTTTGCGGCAGGGGTGTGTGATGTCTCCATGGTTGTTTAATTTGTTTATGGATGGGGTTGTTAGGGAGGTAAATGCAAGAGTTTTGGAAAGAGGGGCAAGTATGAAGTCTGTTGGGGATGAGAGAGCTTGGGAAGTGAGTCAGTTGTTGTTCGCTGATGATACAGCGCTGGTGGCTAATTCATGTGAGAAACTGCAGAAGCTGGTGACTGAGTTTGGTAAAGTGTGTGGAAGAAGAAAGTTAAGAGTAAATGTGAATAAGAGCAAGGTTATTAGGTACAGTAGGTACCTAATTCTGGGGGCCTTGAAGAATGTGTGGAAGTCGAGAACATTATCTCGGAAAGCAAAAATGGGTATGTTTGAAGGAATAGTGGTTCCAACAATGTTGTATGGTTGCGAGGCGTGGGCTATGGATAGAGTTGTGCGCAGGAGGATGGAGGTGCCGGAAATGAGATGTTTGAGGACAATGTGTGGTGTGAGGTGGTTTGATCGAGTGAGTAACGTAAGGGTAAGAGAGATGTGTGGAAATAAAAAGAGCGTTTTTGAGAGAGCAGAAGAGGGTGTTTTGAAGTGGTTTGGGCACATGGAGAGAATGAGTGAGGAAAGATTGACCAAGAGGATATATGTGTCGGAGGTGGAGGGAACGAGGAGAAGAGGGAGACCAAATTGGAGGTGGAAAGATGGAGTGAAAAAGATTTTTTGTGATCGGGGCCTGAACATGCAGGAGGGTGAAAGGAGGGCAAGGAATAGAGTGAATTGGATCGATGTGGTATACCGGGGTTGACGTGCTGTCAGTGGATTGAATCAAGGCATGTGAAGCGTCTGGGGTAAACCATGGAAAGCTGTGTAGGTATGTATATTTGCGTGTGTGGACGTATGCATATACATGTGTATGGGGCGGGGTTGGGCCATTTCTTTCGTCTGTTTCCTTGCGCTACCTCGCAAACGCGGGAGACAGCGACAATATATAATGATAAAAAAAAAAAATATATATATATATATATATATATATATATATATATATATATATATATATATATATATATATATATATATATATATATATATATATATTTATTTATATATATATATATATAGTATGTTTGAGGAAAGGAACCTAGATTTTTTGGCTTTGAGTGAAACGAAGCTCAAGGGTAAAGGGGAAGAGTGGTTTGGGAATATCTTGGGAGTAAAGTCAGTGGTTAGCGAGAGGACAAGAGCAAGGGAAGGAGTAGCACTACTGAAACAGGAGTGGTGGGAGTATGTGATACAGTGTAAGAAAGTAAACTCTAGATTGATATGGGTAAAACTGAAAGTGGATGGAGAGAGATGGGTGATTATTGGTGCATATGCACCTGGGCATGAGAAGAAAGATCATTAGAGGCAAGTGTTTTGGGAGCAGTTGAGTGTGCGTGTTAGTATTTTTGATGCACGAGACCAGGTTATAGTGATAGGTGATTTGAATGCAAAGATGAGTAATGTAGCAGTTGAGGGAATAATTGGTGTACATGGGGTGTTCAGTGTTGTAAATGGAAATGGTGAAGAGCTTGTAGATTTATGTGCTGAAAAAGGACTGGTGATTGGGAATGCCTGGTTTAAAAAGCGAGATATACCTAAGTATACGTATGTAAGTAGGAGAGATGGCCGGAGAGCGATATTGGATTACGTGGTAATTGATAGGCGCGCGAAAGATAGACATTTGGATCTTAATGTGCTGATAGTGCAACTGGAGGGATGTCTGATCATTATCTTGTGGAGGCGAAGGTGAAGATCTGTAGAGATTTTCAGAAAAGAAGAGAGAATGTTGGGGTGAAAAGAGTGATGAGAGTAAGTGAGCTTGGGAAGGAGACTTATGTGAGGAAGTATTAGGAGAGACTGAGTACAGAATAGAAAAAGGTGAGAACAAAGGACGTAAGGGGAGTAGGGTAGGAATGGGATGTATTTAGGAAAGCAGTGATGGCTTGCGCAAAAGATGCTTATGGCATGAGAAGAGTGGGAGGTGGGCAGATTAGAAAGGGTAGTGAGTGGTGGGATGAAGAAGTAAGATTATTACTGAAGGAGAAGAGAGAGGCATTTGGACGATTTTTGCAGGGAAGAAATGCAAATGAGTGGGAGAGGTATAAAAGAAAGAGGCAGGAGGTCAAGAGAAAGGTGCAAGAGGTGAAAAAGAGGGCAAATGAGAGTTGGGGTGAGAGAGTATCATTAAATTTCAGGGAGAATAAAAAGATTTTTGGAAGGAGGTAAATAAAGTGCGTAAGACAAGGGAGCAAATGGGAACTTCAGTGAAGAGGGCTAATGGGGAGATGATAACAAGTAGTGGTGATGTGAGAAGGAGACGGAGTGAGTATTTTGAAGGTTTGTTGAATGTGTTTGATGATAGAGTGGCAGATATAGGGTGTGTTGGTCGAGGTGGTGTGCAAAGTGAGAGGGTTAGGGAAAATGATTTGGTAAATAGAGAAGAGGTAGTAAAAGCTTTACGGAAGATGAAAGCCGGCAAGGCAGCAGGTTTGGATGGTATTGCAGTGGAATTTATTAAAAAAGGGGGTGACTGTATTGTTGACTGGTTGGTAAGGTTATTTAATGTATGTATGATTCATGGTGAAGTGCCTGAGGATTGGCGGAATGCTTGCATAATGCAATTGTACAAAGGCAAAGGGGATAAGAGTGAGTGCTCAAATTACAGAGGTATAAGTTTGCTAAGTATTCCTGGGAAATTATATGGGAGGGTATTGATTGAGAGGGTGAAGGCATGTACAGAGCATCAGATTAGGGAAGAGCAGTGTGGTTTCAGAAGTGGTAGAGGATGTGTGGATCAGGTGTTTGCTTTGAAGAATGTATGTGAGAAATACTTAGAAAAACAAATGGATTTCTATGTAGCATTTATGGATCTGGAGAAGGCATATGATAGAGTTTATAGAGATGTTCTGGGGAAGGTTTTAAGAATATATGGTGTGGGAGGCAAGTTGTTAGAAGCAGTGAAAAGCTTTTATCGAGGATGTAAGGCATGTGTACGTGTAGGAAGAGAGGAAAGTGATTGGTTCTCAGTGAATATAGGCTTGCGGCAGGGGTGTGTGATGTCTCCATGGTTGTTTAATTTGTTTATGGATGGGGTTGTTAGGGAGGTGAATGCAAGAGTTTTGGAAAGAGGGGCAAGTATGAAGTCTGTTGTGGATGAGAGAGCTTGGGAAGTGAGTCAGTTGTTGTTCGCTGATGATACAGCGCTGGTGGCTGATTCATGTAAGAAACTGCAGAAGCTGGTGACTGAGTTTGGTAAAGTGTGTGAAAGAAGAAAGTTAAGAGTAAATGTGAATAAGAGCAAGGTTATTAGGTACAGTAGGGTTGAGGGCCAAGTCAATTGGGAGGTAAGTTTGAATGGAGAAAAACTGGAGGAAGTAAAGTGTTTTAGATATCTGGGAGTTGGTCTGGCAGCGGATGGAACCATGGAAGCGGAAGTGAATCATAGGGTGGGGGAGGGGGCGAAAATTCTGGGAGCCTTGAAGAATGTTTAGAAGTTGAGAACATATCTCCGAAAGCAAAAATAAATGGGGTTGTTAGGGAGGTGAATGCAAGAGTTTTGGAAAGAGAGGCAAGTATGAAGTCTGTTGTGGATGAGAGAGCTTGCGAAGTATCAGTTGTTGTTCGCTGATGATACAGCGCTGGTGGCTGATTCATGTGAGAAACTGCAGAAGCTGGTGACTGAGTTTGGTAAAGTGTGTGAAAGAAGAAAGTTAAGAGTAAATGTGAATAAGAGCAAGGTTATTAGGTACAGTAGGGTTGAGGGTCAAGTCAATTGGAAGGTAAGTTTGAATGGAGAAAAACTGGTGGAAGTGAAGTGTTATAGATATCTGGGAGTGGATCTGGTAGCGGATGGAACCATGGAAGCGGAAGTGAATCATAGGGTGGGGGAGGGGGCGAAAATCCTGGGAGCCTTGAAGAATGTGTGGAAGTCGAGAACATTATCTCAGAAAGCAAAAATGTGTATGTTTGAAGGAATAGTGGTTCCAACAATGTTGTATGGTTGCGAGGCGTGAGCTATGGATAGAGTTGTGCGCAGGAGGGTGGATGTGCTGGAAATGCGATGTTTGAGGACAAAGTGTTGTGTGAGGTGGTTTGATCGAGTAAGTAATGTAAGGATAAGAGAGATGTGTGGAAATAAAAAGAGCGTGGTTGAGAGAGCAGAAGAGTGTGTTTTGAAATGGTTTGGGCACATGGAGAGAATGAGTGAGGAAAGATTGACCAAGAGGATATATGTGTCGGAGGTGGAGGGACCGAGGAGAAGTGGGAGACCAAATTGGAGGTGGAAAGATGGAGTGAAAAAGAGTTTTATTTTATTTGTTTTGCTTTTTCGCTGTCTCCCGCATTTGCGAGGTAGCGCAAGGAAACAGACGAAAGAAATGGCCCAACCCACCCCCATACACATGTATAAACATACACGTCCACACACGCAAATATACATACCCATACATCTCAATGTACACATATATATACACACACAGACACATACATATATACACATGCACACAATTCACACTGTCTGCCTTTATTCATTCCCATCGCAACCTCGCCCCACATGGAATAACATCCCCCTCCCCCCTCATGTGTGCGAGGTAGCGCTAGGAAAAGACAACAAAGGCCCCATTCGTTCACACTCAGTCTCTAGCTGTCATGCAATAATGCCCGAAACCACAGCTCCCTCTCCACATCCAGGCCCCACAGAACTTTCCATGGTTTACCCCAGACACCTCACATGCCCCGATTCAATCCATTGACAGCACGTCGACCCCGGTATACCACATCGATCCAATTCACTCTATTCCTTGCCCGCCTTTCACCCTCCTGCATGTTCAGGCTCCGATCACTCAAAATCTTTTTCACTCCATCTTTCCACCTCCAATTTGGTCTCCCACTTCTCCTCGTTCCCTCCACCTCCGACACATATATCCTCTTGGTCAATCTTTCCTCACTCATTCTCTCCATGTGCCCAAACCATTTCAAAACACCCTCTTCTGCTCTCTCAACCACGCTCTTTTTATTTCCACACATCTCTGTTACCCTTACGTTACTTACTCGATCAAACCACCTTACACCACACATTGTCCTCAAACATCTCATTTCCAGCACATCCATCCTCCTGCGCACAATTCTATCCATAGCCCACGCCTCGCAACCATACAACATTGTTGGAACCACTATTCCTTCAAACATACCCATTTTTGCTTTCCGAGATAATGTTCTCGACTTCCACACATTCTTCAAGGCTCCCAGGATTTTCGCCCCCTCCCCCACCCTATGATCCACTTCCGCTTCCATGGTTCCATCCGCTGCCAGATCCACTCCCAGATATCTAAAACACTTTACTTCCTCCAGTTTTTCTCCATTCAAACTTTCCTCCCAATTGACTTGACCCTCAACTCTACTGTACCTAATAACCTTGCTTTTATTCACATTTACTCTTAACTTTCTTCTTTCACACACTTTACCAAACTCAGTCACCAGCTTCTGCAGTTTCTCACATGAATCAGCCACCAGCGCTGTATCATCAGCGAACAACAACTGACTCACTTCCCAAGCTCTCTCATCCCCAACAGACTTCATACTTGCCCCTCTTTCCAAAACTCTTGCATTCACCTCCCTAACAACCCCATCCATAAACAAATTAAACAACCATGGAGACATCACACACCCCTGCCGCAAACCTACATTCACTGAGAACCAATCACTTTCCTCTCTTCCTACACGTACACATGCCTTACATCCTCGATAAAAGCTTTTCACTGCTTCTAACAACTTGCCTCCCACACCATATATTCTTAATACCTTCCACAGAGCATCTCTATCAACTCTATCATATGCCTTCTCCGGATCCATAAATGCTACATACAAATCCATTAGCTTTTCTAAGTATTTCTCACATACATTCTTCAAAGCAAACACCTGATCCACACATCCTCTACCACTTCTGAAACCACACTGCTCTTCCCCAATCTGATGCTCTGTACATGCTTTCACCCTCTCAATCAATACCCTCCCATATAATTTCCCAGGAATACTCAACAAACTTATACCTCTGTAATTTGAGCACTCACTCTTATCCCCTTTGCCTTTGTACAATGGCACTATGCACGCATTCCGCCAATCCTCAGGCACCTCACCATGAGTCATACATACATTAAGTAACCTTACCAACCAGTCAGTGATACAGTCACCTTCTTTTTTAATAAATTCCACTGCAATACCATCCAAACCTGCTGCCTTGCCGGCTTTCATCTTCCGCAAAGCTTTTAATACCTCTTCTCTGTTTACGAAAGCATTTTCCCTAACCCTCTCACTTTGCACACCACCTCGACCAAAACACCCTTTATCTGCCACTCTATCATCAAACACATTCAACAAACCTTCAAAATACTCACTCCATCTCCTTCTCACATCACCACTACTTGTTATCACCTCCCCATTTGCGCCCTTCACTGAAGTTCCCATTTGCTCCCTTGTCTTACGCACTTTATTTACCTCCTTCCAGAACATCTTATTATTCTCCCTAAAATTTAATGATACTCTCTCACCCCAACTCTCATTTGCCCTCTTTTTCACCTATATATATTATATATATATTATATATGTATTACTGATTACCACCGCCTCTTCATCAACAGCACTGTATTTCCTTTATTGATGACATTAAGTATTAGAGCGCTTCATGAAGCAAGACCTATAAATACCAAGGTTACCAAGGACTGAACCTGACTCGCTCTCTCCCATCCTGGAGTTCGCTGCAGGATATTGAAATGTCTGAGTGAATGGTAGGGACAGCTGCACCAAGAACGAGGAATCCAAAACATGGCTCTTGGGTTCTATTTTTTCCACATCAGTACGACGACATCAGGGAACTGGACTGAATTTAAAGGGGAACATAGAAAGAAGAACGTATTTAATTTCTCTTTTTTCATAGTAATCCAGCAGCAGTCTGAAAATGAGTAGGTGACGCTGGAACTCATTATCAGTAACCGTATCTTCAATATATTCTTGAGCGCAGCGTAACCCTTGAGTTTGACCTTCAGCTTGCCTACCTTAAGTTTCACCAGGATGTACTTAAACTTCACAAACCCAGAACTTATGAGCGAAGGCATCTTGGTTATGTTACGTGACTCTCGAGTGTCGAGAGAAACAGCATTTTAAGTTATGCATTCTCCTCCCCAAGAAAAGAATTTTGGAAGGGCTCAGAACATAGGTGTCCAAGAAGTGTTTCTATGTAAGAGTTTCTGCGTTTTCTGCGTTTATAGATACTTTTTCGGAGTTATCTTGAACTATATAATAGGTTCATAGGAAAATAACATCACGAAATCAAGAAAAGGAGATATATAGACAGTATGTTGCATATTCTGAATATGATGAACGTGTCAGAATGCAAAACATGGAAACTAAAGAGAAAAACAAAGATATATAGCTACACACACGCACACAATGGCTGTTTGGATGGTGAAAATGATGGTGAAAATTGTTTCTCTTTAACTTTGAAAGATAAAAGAAATCAGATAAGGTCTCATATATTAACATGTTGATATTTCCAAAATTTTGATACTTTCACAAATTGGGAGATGTTTAAAGTAATAATAAGCCACATCACCCATATCAAACAGGATTGTATTCCTAATGACCTTATTTGTGGGTCGCTGGCCGTTAAACTAAACAAACAACGGAATACTCTAGCTTCAAAACCAGGATTTGATAGTAGAAAGAGAACTCCAGGAAGCCAAACGCTGCTGTTGAGGAGTCACGGTGAACGCTGCACCTTGAATAGGGGAGTTAAAGTGAACGCCAAGCCTTAAGTTTATTATCAAAGGAGAACGCAGCTCCAGTTGAAGAGTTAATGTGAATGGCGTACCTTGATTAAAGATAAGGTGAACGCTGTGACTTGTGTTGAGTGAGGAGTTAAGGTGAACGTATTGCTTTGAGATTAAGGAGTTAAGGTGAACCCTGAGCTTTGAGTGGAAGAGTTAACGTGAGCGCTTAGTCCTTGAGATGAGGAAGAAAGTGTTAGAGATTTTTCGATTGGTAGATCTAGTAGCTTGACGTCGACGACCTGGTAGTGGCTAGGCCTGAAGACCAGACAAGTTTACTAATCTTGCCTCAATATGCCTTTTTTTTTTTTTTTTACTTGTTTCTTTTTTCCCGATGCCTTTTCTGGATTCTGTGAAGCCTATCTCGTTCGGTTGGATAATACGGATCCTAGAGCTATACAGCTGCATGCATGAGCTGTGAACTTATTAAGAGAGAGAGACTCTATGGTATCTTGATTTGCCGTGAAAATTTTTCCCCATAAGTCTTAATCAGGGTCTGAATACTTGGGAAATATTTGGGAATACTTTATTATCTCTGCAAGCTGAGAGACATACAAATAACCTGATTCTAAGGTAAAAGACTAATTCAGAGACGCCACTTTTATATGTTTGATATCTTAGTTTTTCCTCATGAAATCTTTGTTCCTCCTGTAAGGAATGACATAAAAGTGTGGGATATTGCTTTACTACTCTTTACGACTATATTTGGAAATTGATTAACTCTTTAGTGGTTGGGGTCATGAGTGATAAGGAAATTGTGGGGTTAGATAGTAATACTATGATATCGTGAAATGTAAACGTAAATTATGCAGGAGACAAGTTATATATGCCTGCCGTTTTGTACAGATTTAACCGTTGAATATAATGTATGAGTTTCCATGAATATCCTCATATCTTTCTCCGTCTCGTTGTTATATGGTTCTGGCGTATAACGGAAATTTCTGCTGAAAAAAAAAGAAATAAACATGATTTGAAGGCTTTGTATCATTGGCGCTATGGTTTTCTTGAAGAGAACGAACACATTCGTCAATCATTGATGGTTCTATAACATATCCTTTGCACATATTTTGCCTGCTTAGAATCACCACAAACAATGGACATATTCATAAACACATGCAAGACCAATTAAATCATTTGCTTTAAAAGAAAAAACTTCCATCAAATACTCGTGCGCCCGCCAACCTCATCATCTAGTGGAGATTGTCGTCCCGCACACTGTCACCCCCTCCCCCTTGAACCTACTACAAGTGTTGGTGTTGCCAGCACTCGAGCAAATTGAATTTGACAACTGGGGTTGACTAGGAAAGGGCGAGGCAAAAGGAGGCGAAAGGCTCGGGTAAGAAGGGAAGTCAAAGGTTAGTATATACTTCAGGCTTAATTGTGTTTCGGGTAAGTCACTTGTTCATGATATTAGGAGAATGTGATTACTTTGTTTTATAAACTAGATTTTCTTCATTTCCCCGGAAGCGTCAAGTGACTTTGGGACTATGTTTATCGTTCTGAAGGAACGTGTATTTTCAATATAAATAGCTCCCTTTTTCAACAGTTTGGTTTTAAGACTGCTCAGAGATTTATGTTGTATTCGCACAACTGGTTTGATCCTTGAGCACGACGGTACGACCCCCTGAGCACTGCGGTACGATCTTTGAGCACTACGTTGTGACCTTTGAGCACTTCGACCCTTGAGCACTGCGGCATGATCCTTGAGCACTACTGTACGACCAATAAGTACTACGTTAACACCCTTGAGCATAACAGAGCAGCTCTTGAATGCTACGTTACCATCTTTGAGTGCGAGGGACAGTTCCGACCCTTAAACACGACGGTGCAACCCTTTAGGGGTGATAACCTGGCCTTTGACGTGTCTCTTAAGGGTTAGATCAAAGGTTAAGTCATCATTACCAAGGTTTGCACCGTAATAGGTCAAAGAGAGGAAAAGCATGCATTTTCAGACAACAGGAAAATTCTAGACTTGAGTACCTTGTAGATGATCAGCATTTAGAAATTGTTACTCTCGAGAGCCTTCTGCACCATTCCTAGCCTAATATTAAAGCCTGGACCTCGCTGCTCACACTTGGTTGCTGCTTCCAATATTTTCTGAGTGGAGACCAGCCGCATGAGGACTGACCGTTATGTTACATCTTTGTTTCTCCGGAAAGTGAAGCTGTGGAAATTACTTCGTTCTTCCGGATTTCCCTCTTTCTATAACCTTTGGACGGTTACTGGTCAGATTCACAAATACTGGGGAGTTTAGATCAATTTCAATATTCTGTTTTTCTATCATATTTTATTTTCCTTTTACCCGAGGTGGGCACTAGTAGTGTGTGTGTCTGTGTCTGTGTGTATGTGTGTGTGAGAGAGAGAGAGAGAGAGAGAGAGAGAGAGAGAGAGAGAGAGAGAGAGAGAGAGAGAGAGAGAGAGAGAGAGAATATTTATACAAGCAAAATAATGCAAAAGGCAACAGACAGTGAATTCTTTTGAAGTTTGTTGCAGTGGAAGAGAATGAAAACCTAGAACTTAGTGTGGAGAGGATAGAAAGGTAAATAGATAACATGAAAAGAAGAAATGTCTGCAAACTTTTTTAATTACGGAGGAGCAAATATTGACAGCCATGACCTAGTAGCGAGGTGTTTCTTAAGCGTATTTACAGTGTTGCTTTCAAGAACGCCTCCTAGTAAGTATTCCACATAAGCAGTCCTATAAAGAAAAGCAGAACAGTCTGTTCTGATCTTATAGCTTCATAGACCAAGACAGTACAGTTATTTGATGGGTTTGAACAGCATTGGATTACCTCTTAACGTTCTCTTTTCTAAGATAAATAAGATCAAGTCATCTAGTCGGCTGGCAGTATAGGCTTTGTCCCTCACATCGATAAGCATCTTGGTAGCTCGCCTCTGTACTCTTTCTATTCGGTTTTCTCGTCTTAAGAACATAGTATTTAATGTGGGATCTCACCAGTTAACTGTTAAGAGTGGCGGTTAGTTTCTTAGACTTGACTACATGTGTCCTTTACCTTCGAAACCTGGAATTTTGTTCGCCTTTTTTTATTGTTTCTACGAATTGTTACCTTGGCTTTAGTTCTTCGGTGATTTTTCCCCTCATTTACGTTACGTGGTTCAGTAAGAGTTCATGGTAAATCCCTTCAATAATACTTGCCATACTGCTTGTCAGTATCTTAGTTTATTTGTTACCTTTGAGCCCAGTCCACAAGTTCAGTTTGTCGGCTTATGGCTGATGATTTGCAATTTCTGTTGCTGTTTTATTTCTCATTTGCTTTTACCTCAACCGGAACAGGTGACAAACTTGATCCTTGCAGCACTCCACTTGATACGTCCAGCCATTCAGAGGCTCGATCGTTCATCACAACTCTTTCTTTAAAGGCAGTCAGCTACTTTTCTAGCCGCCGAATTACAATACCGTCTTTACCGCGTTACTTAACTTTTTGCAAGTAACGTTTGTTTCAGAACTTTATCGAATGCTTTGTGAAAATCATATTGAATGACATCATGCTATTTACTTTCATCATACGGTTTCATTATATCATAAAAGAAATCGACCGGATTTTGACAGGTAATGGACGAATCAGTCGAAGACCATGCTGGGAATTGTTGGTGATATGGTTATCCTATATATTGTGCATAAAATCATGTCTCAAATGACGATATCTGTAAGTTTGCCAACTTATGGACGTCAAACAAATTGTACTATAAGGAATTTATTGTATATAGAATGTTAATAAGTTGATGAATTTCTTGTTATGATTAATGGTCATTAGGATGAAGATCATCTTAAGTCGTCTGTTCTTTTTCAAGTATTAAGTTCTAGATTTTTTCTTTTTTTTTTTTTCTTGCTTATATAGAACATTATGAAGGGGAAAAATGACATATAACAAAAGTAAGGCAAAAGAAATTATTCAGGAAACAAATACAAAAATGAAAAATGGTTTTGTTTTATGACAAAACATCCAAAATAACCAATTCTATTTCATATGAACCCCCTCCAGAAACAGCTGGAGAAACTCGACATGTGAAATATGGCAACTCAGGACCGAAGAATCCTTTGTTATTTCTGGAAGCGTCTTACGACCCTTCAACACGACCTAACCGTCTTTGGACATAATAGCCTTATTATTAAGGGTCAGGTCAAAGACCAGGCCATCGATACCCATGGGCCACACCGCTGTGCTCAAGGCAAAATGGTTTCATAGTTCTTTCTATTTATAGAAACTTTTGTGGCTGATCAAATGAAAAAGATTATTGAAGGTCTTTATACATATGATGCTTGTTTTCCCTCTTTTGTATTACTGGAAAACTATATATATTTAGACCAATTAAGAAATTTAATTTTTGTTGCAGATCACTTATTGAAGGGATAAAAGTTATGTTTTACTTTTGGTTTTGATGAAAAAAGCTGAAATGTAGCATTCAGTCTAATACGTTTTGTACCTCAGACTGATACTTGAATCCCTCAGTACCAGTGATTGACACAGCTCCTGCCTAGTGCCTGGTACCCCACAGGCAGTAACAGAGGATGATACCCTTCCTGCGTGCTGCCTGGTCTCCCAGAATCGGTACCTGTGAATAACACTCCTCCTGCATGGTACCTGCTCTCCCAGAGCCAGTATCTGTGACTGACTCTTCAGTAAGTTGTGTGAACAGGCAACTCCAGCCTGGGACCTTTGCGTGGCAGTTGACCAGAACGCTAACCGCTCGGCTATGATCATAGCCATTCGGTTCAAGTTCCCAACTTCCACGCAAAGGTCCCGGGGTTGGAGTCCTCGCTCTTGGAGGGTATTATGTGTCTTGAAAGTAGGTGTTCATATGCACTATATATATATATATATATATATATATATATATATATATATATATATATATATATATGCATATATTATTATTATTATTATTATTTTGCTTTGTCGCTGTCTCCCGCGTTTGCGAGGTAGCGCAAGGAAACAGACGCAAGAAATGGCCTAACCCACCCCCATACACATGTATATACATACACGTCCACACACGCAAATATTCTCTCCATGTGCCCAAACCATTTCAAAACACCCTCTCCTGCTCTCTCAACCACGCTCTTTTTATTTCCACACATCTCTCTTACCCTTACGTTACTTACTCGATCAAACCACCTCACACCACACATTGTCCTCAAACATCTCATTTCCAGCACATCCATCCTCCTGCGCACAACTCTATCCATAGCCCACGCCTCGCAACCATACAACATTGTTGGAACCACTATTCCTTCAAACATAGCCATTTTTGCTTTCCGAGGTAATGTTCTCGACTTCCACACATTCTTCAAGGCTCCCAGAATTTTCGCCCCCTCCCCCACCCCATGACCCACTTCCGCTTCCATGGTTCCATCCGCTGACAGATCCACTCCCAGATATCTAAAACACTTTACTTCCTCCAGTTTTTCTCCATTCAAACTTTCCTCCCAATTGACTTGACCCTCAACCCTACTGTACCTAATTACCTTGCTCTTATTCACATTTACTCTTAACTTTCTTCTTTCACACACATTACCAAACTCAGTCACCAGCTTCTGCAGTTTCTCACATGAATCAGCCACCAGCGCTGTATCATCAGCGAACAACAACTGACTCACTTCCCAAGCTCTCTCATCCCCAACAGACTTCATACTTGCCCTCTTTCCAAAACTCTTGCATTCACCTCCCTAACAACCCCAATCATATATATATATATATATATATATATATATATATATATATCTTTTCTTTTCTTTTATACTATTCGCCATTTCCCGCGTTAGCGAGGTAGCATTAAGAACAGAGGACTGGGCCTTTGAGGGAATACCCTCACCTGGCCCAATTCTCTGTTCCTTCTTTGGTTCTAATATAAGTGGGGCATTCTAAGAGAGCAAATATCTTGAATTACTTATGGGGCTTGGCTTTGGATGGTAAGTTTTGGTACATTATACATGATATTTAAAAAGTAGATGTGTGAAAGTGAGGCCATTGTTCATGTGTTTCTGAGGCTACATTGCTACGATAGGAGAGGCATTTGAATGTTAAAAATAAGGATATATATTCTTTTATGGCATAAACAAAGGATCTTTAGTAAAGAATTGTAAAAATTTTCTCAAGAACATCAGATTTCTGACAGCTTGAATTGAAGAGCCATGCATATTTGAAATTGTTTGATTCTAGATATGCATTTTTTATTTTTATTTTACAAGATTTAAGTTCTGTTTATAGCATGCAAGAAAATTTATATATGTATTTTCATCGCAATGACAGTATAAGCAAGAAGCACCTCAGGGCTGAAAATTACACAATTGTTGTGTTTACATGTTTTCAGTCAGCCTCTTAAGTCTGTTTAGCATGTCCTTTGCAACTCTCTGAAAGCCTTCATTATGTCTTTCAACCAAAGCAACCTAAGCTTTTCTCTGTTTTTAAATAATCTACTGACAAGGAGATTGTTTTCCTATGTTTGTTTTTTCTTGAAAGATTTCTGGGTACTGAGATATGGGCGAAAAAAATGTTGGCTTTCTACTTACTGTAAATAATCATTGTTTTTACTTGATATATGTTGGAATTTTTATTCAGATAATACATTTTTTTTCCTGCTGAGTGGGAGAGTTATTTAAGGTCACTAGGTAATAATGATCAATTTTTATTTATTTTTTGTATTTAGTTGTTTTCAAGAAAGAGTGTAGATATTAACATTGAAGTAGTGATCACTTTTATAGTGTACAATATTTCTTAAATGCATAGTGTTTTTATAAATTGATAGGCTCTTTACTACCATTTCAGCAAATTTGATAAGTTTTCAATGTGCATCTTTGTATCAGGGAGAATGGTATGGTGTATTAGGTTGGATCTAATGCTGCTTGTTTTAGATTTTCATCTTCTCTTGTCACCTAGGGCACCTTAAATACTGAACAGTTAAAGTAATTTGTGCATTGCACATTGGCTCTTAGTTGGACTATATTCTAGTACTGATTTTTACCCGGGTGCTGCTTTGAGCTTCACATTCCTTCCCACCTCTCTTTTGATCATAGATATCATTTCTTTCACTTGGTCATACTTCATAAGGTATTCCAAGTATATGATGTTGAAATTTATGTCTGAGAGACGAAAGATTCTTTAAAATAGAAGGAATTGCATCCTTTCTGAGCATTTAATTATTGAAGTAAGAAAATGATTATTTTTTCCGTTAAACTTAGAATTTTGATATTGACATAGATACAAAGACTTTCATTAAAAGTAGCATTTTGTATAATGAGTTGCATTCATGTATTAGATATCTGGATTTTATCTTAGATCTGTTTTATATCTAAGTGTTCTGTAGTTGGTATGATCCTTGTAAAAGGTTGGAAGTAGGAACATGTTTTGATAATTCCCATGCTTAAACACATCATTATTTGTAGTTTGTACAGTAAAGAAGCACTCATTCCTGTACAGGGAGTTAATTCTATTTGGGTGTGATACTTACCTCTCCTTCCCTGGACTTTTATCACACGTGAAAAGTCACTTTTGATGAGATTGTATCATCAGTGGACAAAATGGGATGCAACCTCGAACCCCATAAAAGGGGTCCTGGCACTGCATGATAAATTAATCAGAAAATTGTTTAAGAGAGAAATAGGAATTTCTTTGTTTTTAGAGTACTGATGGAGATTAATTTTGCAATTGAACAACTGTCACTTTTTATCATACTTTTCTTTACATATATTTCTCTCAAATTTTAGAGTTAAGGGTAACACTGTGGTATGCTAGAGGTGGAGGGCATGGAGGTGAATCATATGTTGTTTCCAGACAGAGATTTGGTGACAGAAGAAATTCCAAAAGCTGGTGACAGTTTGGGAGAGTTTGTGAAAGGAGAAAGCTAAATGGGAAAAAATTAAGGTAAGTAAGTGCAGCAGGGGGATAAGACAGCATGTTTTGAATGTGGAGGTGCGGAGGAGACAGTGCTTTAGGTACCTAGTGTGTGGACATGGCAGTGGTTGGAACCATAGGTGCTGAAGTGAGTCATATAATGGAAGGGAGCTAAAGTCCTAGGGTCACTAAAAGAGCATGTGTAAGTAGAAACCTCAGGCTGTCAGAGCAAAGATGGGATGTTTGAAAGTATAATAGTCCCAACAGTATTATTTGTTATCCCTGGGGATAGGGGATTAAGAATACTTCCCACGTATTCCCTGCGTGTCGTAGAAGGCGACTAAAAGGGGAGGGAGCGGGGGGCTGGAAATCCTCCCCTCTCGTTTTTTTTTTTTTTTTTTTTTTTTTTCCAAAAGAAATATATATATATATATATATATATATATATATATATATATATATATATATATATATATATATATATATATTTTTTTTGTCGCTGTCTCCCGCGTTTGCGAGGTAGCGCAAGGAAACATACGAAAGAAATGGCCCAACCCACCCCCATACACATGTATATACATCCGTCCACACACGCAAATATACATACCTACACAGCTTTCCATGGTTTACCCCAGACGCTTCACATGCCCCGATTCAATCCACTGACAGCACGTCAACCCCGGTATACCACATCGCTCCAATTCACTCTATTCCTTGCCCTCCTTTCACCCTATTCCATGTTCAGGCCCCGATCAAACAAAATTATTTTCACTCCATCTTTCCACCTCCAATTTGGTCTCCCTCTTCTCCTCGTTCCCTCCACCTCCGACACATATATCCTCTTGGTCAATCTTTCCTCACTCATTCTCTCCATTTGCCCAAACCATTTCAAAACACCCTCTTCTGCTCTCTCAACCACGCTCTTTTTATTTCCACACATCTCTCTTATATATATTATATATTATATATATATATATATATATATATATATATATATATATATATATATATATATATATATATATATTTTTTTTTTTTTTTTTTTTTTTTCCATACTATTCGCTATTTCCCGCAATAGCGAGGTAGCGTTAAGAACAGAGGACTGGGCCTTTGAGGGAATATCCTCACCTGGCCCTCTTCTCTGTTCCTTCTTTTGGAAAATTAGAAAAAAAAAATAAAAAAAACGAGAGGGGAGGATTTCCAGCCCCCCGCTCCCTTATATATAACCGTGACATCCTCCAACGGCGGCCAACCGACGGGCTGAATCCCCTCACTTCGACCTATATATATATATATATATATATATATATATATATATATATATATATATATATATATATATATATATATATATGAGTGGTTTGGCCAATATTCGCCTGTTTCCTTGTGCTACCTCGCTGACGTGGGAGACCGATTTAGTAAAAAAAAAAAAAGAATATATATATATATATATATATATATATATATATATATATATATATATATATATATATATATCCTATGACTCCGCGGGGAAAATGAAACACGATGTGTTCCCAAGTGCACTTTCGTGCAATAATCACATCATCAGGGGAGACACAAGAGAGAAATATAACAGTCAGTTGATATACAACGAGGTGACGTAGCTAGGACGCCATTTGGTAAGCATATATATATATATATATATATATATATATATATATATATATATATATATATATATATATATATATATATATATATGCTGATTTCCCGTTTCTCGCATCGGCAAGGTAACTCCAGGAGCATGAAGGAATGACCCCATCATAGTCTCCAGTATGTTGGGGTGGGGAGAGAATGGGGTGGTTCTGTCAATTGATGTTTCTGGATGACATGCCTTTGGTGCCAGACTCGGGGGAGAAACTACTACACTTGGTGTCTGAGTGTGTGAAAGAAGGAAGCTTAATAAGGTGAAGTTTATCACAGGAGGAGAGACCGGTTGATACGAGTGTGAGTTTGAATGGACCGAAACTTGAAGAAGCGAAAATATTTTAGATATCTTGGGATGAACACATGAGCGGATGGAACTATGGGAGCTGAAGTGAGCCATAGGGTGGATGAGGGACATAAGGAGTGTGAGGAAAGAGAGGTTACTGACTGTGAGGGCAAAGGTGGGTATGTTTGATGGTATAAATGTCCCCCAACAGTGCTGTATGGTTGTGAGTGGAGGGCTGTAAATGTTAAAGAGTAGAGTAGGATGGACGTGTCCAAAAGGAAATGCTTGAGGACAACATGTAGAGTTCGAAGGGTTTAATTTGTGAGGACTGTCGGTGTAACAGAGAGGTGTGGTAGTAAGCTGAGTATGAATGAGACAACTGAATAGAGTGTGCCGAAGTGGTTTAGAAATTTGGAGAGGATAAGTGAAGAGAGACTAAGTGGATAATTATAAGTGTCAGAAGTTGAGGGTGTAAGGTGGAGTTGAGGCCGAGATATAAGAATGGAGTGAAAGAGGGTTTTGAGTTATTGGTGTTTGAACATCCAGGGAGGCGAAAGTGCCTGGATAGGATAGAGTGAATTAAAACGATGTGGAAAAAAAGGGAGCCGTGCTGTCAGTGTGCTGAACGAAGGCATATGAAGGGGTCAGAAGAATTTAAGGAAAGTCCTGTGGGGTCTACGCTTTGGACTAGGGGCTCTGGTTTCGGTGCATTATATGTGACAGCTGGGGACTCACTTTTCACTTTAGCTTTCGTGGTTCCATCTGCTGCCATGCCCACCTCCAAGTATCTACAACACCTCACCTCCTCCAAGTTTTCTCTATTCACTATCATACCCCAGTTAATTACCCTGTCCCTCTGCCTTTCTCAGCCTAATAACCTCCCTTCTTTTTCACCAACTCTCAATTTCTCTTTTCCACATTGTCCTGACCTCGGATACAACTGCAATCTCTGTCGGGTTAAAACCTCCGAAGACTTTGCCAGGTATTCATCAGCAAACAACCTCACTTACCAAGATTATACCCTCCACACCATCCTACTCAACCAAAGACTGCATGTCTTTCCATCTCTCCAGGACCTTTGCATTTACCTCCCTCACCACCCCATACATAAACGAATTGAGCAGCCATGATGACATCACACACCCCTGCCGTATACCCGCCTTCACCTAGAACCAGTCACCCTCCTCTCTGCCTATGTAAAACACATGCAATACTCTCTTGATGATAACTCCTCACTGCTTCTCAAAGCTTTTCTCCAACACCATACATTCGTAGTACCTTTCATAAAGCATTTCTATCAACCCTATCACATGCTTTATCCAGATCCGCAAACATTTCTCACATATATTCCTGAAAGCGGCTTATCCACACTGCAACCTCTACCACTTCGGAAATCACCATTGTTCCATCCCACTCTGATGCCTTGTGGATACCACTACCCTCTCAATCACCACTCGCCCATACATATGTACACATGTACATGTTCATACTTGCTTGCTTTCATCCATTCTGTCGCTACCCCGGCCCACAGGAAACAGCATCAATACCCCCTACTTCAACGAGGTAGCGCCAGAAAAACAGACAAAAAAGGCCACATTCGTTCACACTCAGTCTCTAACTGTCATGTGTAATGCACCGAAACCACAGCTCCCTATCTACATCCAGGCCCCTCAGATCACTCCATGGTTTACCTCAAACGTTTCACACACCCTGTTTCAGTCAACTGACAGCACTTCGACCCTTGTATACCACATCGTTCCAATTCACTCTATTCCTTGCACACCTCTCACCCTCCTGTAAGTTCAGGCCCCATTCGTTCTAAATCTTTTTCACTCCGCCCTTCCACCTCCAATTTGGTCTCCCGTTTCTCCTTGTTCCCTACATCTCTGACTCATATATCCTCTTTGTCAGTCTTTCCTCACTCATTCTCTCCATATGTCCAAACCATTTCAACACACCCTCTTCTGCTCTCTCAACCACACTCTTATCATTTCCACACATCTCTTTTACCCTTTCATTACTTACTTAATCAAACCACCTCACACCTCATATTGTCCTCAAACATTTCATTTCCAACACATCCACCTTCCTCCGTACAACCCTATCTATAGCCCATGCCTCGCATCCAAATAATATTGTTGGAACTACTATTGCTTCAGACATACCCATTTTTGCTCCTTCCACACATTCTTCATCGCTCCCAGAGCCTTCGCCCCCACCCCCGCCCTGTGAACTGACTTCCGCTTCCATGGTTCCATTCGCTGCCAAGTCCACTCCCAGATATTCAAAACACTTCACTTCCTCTAACCTTTCTCCATTCAGACTCAACCCTACTGAACCTAATAACCTTTCCCTTATTCACATTTACTCTCAACATTCTCCTTTCACACACTTTTCCAAACTCTGTCACCAACTTCTGCAGTTCCTCTTTTAAATCAGCCACCATTGCTGTGTCATCAGGGAATAACAACTGACTCACTTTCCAGGCCCTCTTATCGCAACAGACTGCATACTCGCGGCTCTCTCCAAAACTCTTCATTCACCTCCCTAACCACCCAATCCATAAGCAAATTAAACAACCATGGAGATATCACGCACCCCTGCCACACTTAGAACCAATCACTTTCGTATTCCTACTCATACAGGTGCCTTACATTCTTAACGAAAAGATTTCACTGCTTCGAGCAACTTACCTCCCTCACTATATACTCTTAAAACCATCCGCAAAGCATCTCTATCAACCCTATCATATGCCCTCTCCAGATCCGTAATGCTACATAACATCCATCTGTTTTCTAAGTATTTCTAACGTATTTTATGTGGTGTGAGGTGGTTTGATCGGGTAAGTAATGTAATGGTAAGAGAGATGTGTGGTAGTGAAAAGAGTGTGGTTGAGAGAGCAGAAGAGGGTGTGTTGAAATGGTTTGGACACAGAGAGAATGAGTGAGAAAAGATTGACCAAGAGGATATATGTGTCAGAGGTGGAGGGAACAAGGAAAAGCGGGAGACCAACTTGTAGGTGGAAGGATTGAAGTGAAAAAGATTTTGAGCGATCAGGGCGTGAACATACAAGACAGTGAAAGGCGTGCAAGGAATAGAATGAATACCGGGGTCGACATGCTGTCATTGGATTGAACTGGGACATGTGAAGCATCTGGGGTAAACCATGGAAAGGTCTGTGAGACCTGGATGTGGAAAGGGAGCTGTGGTTTCGGTGCAATACAAAAGACAGCTAGAGATAGCATGAACGAATGTATATACACATGTATATACATACACGTCCACACGCACATATACATACCTTTACATCTCAACGTATACATATATGTACACACACAGACATATGAATATATACACATGCACCTAATTCATACTATCTGCCTTTATTCATTCCCATTGACACCCTGACACACATGAAATAACAACCCCCTCCCCCCGCATGTGCGCGAGGTAGCGCTAGAAAAAGACAACAAAAGCCACATTCGTTCACACTCAGTCTCTAGCTGTCATGTATAATGCACTGAAACCACAGCTCCCTTTCCACATCCAGGCCCCACAAAACTTTCCACGGTTTACCCCACACGCTTCACATGCCCTGGTTCAATCCATTGACAGCACGTCGACCACGGTATACCATATTGTTCCAATTCACTCTATTCCTTGCACGCCTTTCACCCTCATGCATGTTAAGGCCCCGAACACTCAAAATCTTTTTCACTTCATCTTTTCACCTCCAATTTGGTCTCCCACTTCTCCTCGTTCCCTCCACCTCTGACACATATATCCTCTTTGTCAATCTTTCCTCACTCATTCTCTCCATGTGACTAAACCATTTCAAAACACCCTCTTCTGCTCTCTCAACCATATTCTTTTTACTACCACACATCTCTCTTATCCTTTAATTACTTACTCGATCAAACCACCTCACACCGCATATTGTCCTCAAACATCTCATTTCCAGCACATCCACTCTCCTCCGCACAACTCTATCTAACCACTATTCCTTCCAACATACCCATTTTTGCTTTTCAAGATAACGTTCTCGACTTCCACACATTTTTCAACGCTCCCAGAACTTTCGCCCCCTCCCCCACCCTATGATTCACTTCCGCTTCCATGGTTCCATCCGCTGTCAAATCCACTCCCAGATATCTAAAACACTTCACTTCTTCCAGTTTTTCTCCATTCGAACTTACCTCCCAATTGACTTGTCCCTCAACCCTGCTGTACCTAATTACCTTGCTCTTATTCACATTTACTCTCTGCTTCTTCTTTCACACACTTTACCAAACTCAGTCACCAGCTTCTACAGTTTCTCACCCGAATCAACACCAGCGCTTTATCATCAGCGAACAACAACTGACTCACTTCCCAAGCTCTCTCATCCACAACAGACTTCATACTTGCCCCTCTTTCCAAAACTCTTGCATTCACCTCCCTAACAACCCCATCCATAAACAGATTAAACAACCATAGAGACATCACGCACCCTTGCCGCAAACCAACATTCACTGAGAACCAATCACTTTCCTCTCTCCCTACACGTACACATGCCTTACATCCTCGATAGAAACTTTTCACTGCTTATAACAACTTACCTCCCACACCATATATTCTTAATACCTTCCACAGAGCATCTCTATCAACTCCATCATATGCCTTCTCCAGAATCGTAAATGCTACATGCAAATCCATTTGCTTTTCTCAGTACTTCTCACATACATTCTTCAAAGCAAACACCTGATCCACACATCCTCTACCACTTATGAAACCACACTGCTCTTCGCCAATCTGATGCCCTGTACACGCTTTCACCCTCTCAATCAATACCCTCCCTTATAATTTCCCAGGAATACTCAACAAACCTATACCTCTGTAATTTGAGCACTTACTCTTATCCCCTTTGCCTTTGTACAGTGGTACTATGCAGGCATTCCGCCAGTCCTCAGGCACGTCACCATGAGTCTTGCATACATTAAATAACCTTACCAACCAGTCAACAGTACAGTCACCCCCTTTTTTAATAAATTCCACTGTAATACCATGCAAACCCGCTGCCTTGCCGGCTTTTATCTTCTGCAAAGCTTTTAATACCTCTTCTCTCTTTACCAAATCATTCTCCCTAACCCTCTCACTTTGCACACCACCTCGACCAAAACACCCTATATCTGCCACTCTATCATCAAACACATTCAGCAAGCCTTCAGAATACTCACTCCATCACCTTCTCATATCACCACTACTTGTTATCACCTCCCCATTAGCCCCTTTCAGTGATGTTCCCATCTGTTCCCTTGGGTTACGCACTTTATTTACTCTCTCAGCTCAACTCTCATTTGCCCCGTTTTCGCCTCTTGCACCTTTCTCTTGACCTCCTGCCTCTTTCTTTTATACATCTCCCAGTCATTTGCATTATTTCCTTGCAAAAATCGTCCAAATGCCTCTCTCTTCTCTTTCACTAATAATTTTATTTCTTCATCCCACCAATCACTACCCTTTCTAATCTGCCCACCTCTCACGCTTCTCATGCCGCAAGCATCTTTTGCACAAGCCATCACTGCTTCCCTAAATACATCCCATTCCTACCCCACTCCACTTGCGTCCTTTGTTCTCACCTTTTTCCATTCTGTACTCAGTCTCTCCTGGTACTTCCTCACACAAGTCTCTTTCCCAAGCTCACCTACTCTCACCACTCTCTTCACCCCAACATTCTCAGTTCTTTTCTGAAAACCTCTTCACCTTCGCTTCCACAAGATAATGATCAGACATCCCTCCAGTTGCACCTCTCATCACATTAACATCCAAAAGTCTATCTTTCGCGCGCCTATCAATTAACACGTAACCCAGTAACGCTCTCTGGCCATCTCTCCTACTTACACGTATACTTATGTATGTCTCTCTTTTTAAGCCAGGTATTCCCAATCACCAATCCGTTTTCAGCACATAAATCTACAAGCTCTTCACCATTTCCATTCACAACACTGAACACCCCATGTACACCAATTATTCCCTCAACTGCCATATTACTCATCTTTGCATTCAAATCTCCCATCACTATAACCCGGTCTCGTGCATCAAAACCACTAACACACTCATTCAGCTGCTCCCAAATCACTTGCCTCTCATGATCTTTCTTCTCATGCCCAGGTGCATATGCACCAATCATCACCCATCTCTCTCCATCCACTTTCAGTTTAACCCATATCAGTCTAGAGTTTACGTTCTTACACTCTATCACATACTCCCACCACTCCTTTTTCAGGAGTAGTGCTACTTCTTCCCTTGCTCTTGCCCTCTCACTAACCACAGACTTTACTCCCAAGATATTCCCAAACCACTCTTCCCCTTTACCCTTGAGCTTCGTTTCACTCATAGCCAAAACATCCAGGTTCCTTTCCTCAAACATACTACCTATCTCTCTTTTTCTCATCTTGGTTACATCCACACACATTTAGACTCCCCAATCTGAGTCTTCGAGGAAGATGAGCACTCCCCGCGTGACTCCATCTTCTGTTTCCCCATTTAGAAAGTTGAAATACAAGGAGGGGAGGGTTTCTTGACCCCCGCCTCCGTCCCCTTTAGTCGCCCTCTACGACACGAGGAATGCGTGGGAAGTATTCTTTCTCCCCTATCCCCCTGTGTGTGTGTGTTTGTGTGTATGTGTGTGTGTGTGTGTGTGTGTGTGTGTGTGTGTGTGTGTGTGTGTGTGTGTGTGTGTGGTTGGGCCATTCTTTGTGTGTGTGTGTGGTTGGGCCATTCTTCGTCTTTCTCCTTGCGCAGCAAGGAAGGCAGCAAGTATGAATATGTACATGTGTATATATGTATATGTCTGTGTATGTATACGTTGAAATGTATATATATGTATATGTGCGTGTATGGGCGTTTGCATATATATATATATATATATATATATATATATATATATATATATATATATATATATATATATATATATATATATATTTTTTTTTTTTTTTTTTTTTTTTTTCATACTATTCGCCATTTCCCGCGATAGCGAGGTAGCGTTAAGAACAGAGGACTGGGCCTTTGAGGGAATACCCTCACCTGGCCCCCTTCTCTGTTCCTTCTTTTGGAAAATTAAAAAAAAAAAAAAAAAAAAAACGAGAGGGGAGGATTTCCAGCCCCCCGCTCCCTTCCCTTTTAGTCGCCTTCTACGACACGCAGGGAATACGTGGGAAGTATTCTTTCTCCCCTATCCCCAGGGATATATATATATATATATATATATATATATATATATATATATATATATATATATATATGTATATATATGCTTTGTCGCTGTCTCCCGCGTTTGCGAGGTAGCGCAAGGAAACAGACGAAAGAAATGGCCCAACCCACCCCCATACACATGTATATACATACGTCCACACACGCAAATATACATACCTACACAGCTTTCCATGGTTTACCCCCGACACATATATCCTCTTGGTCAATCTTTCCTCACTCATTCTCTCCATGTGCCCAAACCATTTCAAAACACCCTCTTCTGCTCTCTCAACCACGCTCTTTTTATTTCCACACATCTCTCTTACCCTTACGTTACTTACTCGATCAAACCACCTCACACCACACATTGTCCTCAAACATCTCATTTCCAGCACATCCATCCTCCTGCGCACAACTCTATCCATAGCCCACGCCTCGCAACCATACAACATTGTTGGAAGCACTATTCCTTCAAACATACCCATTTTTGCTTTCCGAGATAATGTTCTCGACTTTCACACATTCTTCAAGGCTCCCAGAATTTTCGCCCCCTCCCCCACCCTATGATCCACTTCCGCTTCCATGGTTCCATCCGCTGCCAGATCCACTCCAAGATATCTAAAACACTTTACTTCCTCCAGATTTTCTCCATTCAAACTTACCTCCAAATTGACTTGACCCTCAACCCTACTGTACCTAATAACCTTGCTCTTATTCACATTTACTCTTAACTTTCTTCTTTCACACACTTTACCAAACTCAGTCACCAGCTTCTGCAGTTTCTCACATGAATCAGCCACCAGCGCTGTATCATCAGCGAACAACAACAGACTCACTTCCCAAGCTCTCTCATCCCCAACAGACTTCATACTTGCCCCTCTTTCCAAAACTCTTGCATTCACCTCCCTAACAACCCCATCCATAAACAAATTAAACAACCATGGAGACATCACACACCCCTGCCGCAAACCTACATTCTATATATATATATATATTTTTTTTTTTCATACTATTCGCCATTTCCCGCGATAGCGAGGTAGCGTTAAGAACAGACGACTGGGCCTTTGAGGAAATATCCTCACCTGGCCCTCTTCTCTGATCCTTCTTTTGGAAAAAAAAAAGAAAAAAAAAAAAGAAATTAAGCAACCATGGAGACATCACACACCCCTGCCGCAAACCTACATTCTATATATATATATATATATATATATATATATATATATATATATATATATATATAGATAGATAGATAGATAGGGTAAGAGAGATGTATGGTAATAAAAGAATGTGGTTGAGAGAGCAGAAGAGGGTGTTTTGAAATGATTTGGTCACATGGAGAGAATGAGTGAGGAAAGATTGACCAAGAGGATATATGTGTCAGAGGTGGAGGGAACGAGAAGTGGGAGACCAAATTGGACGTGGAAAGATGGAGTGAAAAAGATTTTAAGTGATCGGGGCCTAAACATGCAGGAGGGTGAAAGGCATGCAAGGAATAGAGTGAATTGGAACGATGTGGTATACCGGGATCGACGTGCTGCCAGTGGATTGAACCAGGGCATGTGAAGCGTCTGGGGTAAACCATGGAAAGTTCTGTGGGGCCTGGATGTGGAAAGGGAGCTGTGGTTTCGGTGCATTATTACATGACAGCTAGAGACTGAGTGTGAACGAATGGGGCCTTTGTTGTCTTTTCCTGGCGCTACCTCGCACACATGAGGGGAAGGGGGTTGTTATTGCATGTGTGGCGAGGTGGCGATGGGAATGAATAAAGGCAGACAGTGTGAATTATGTACATGTGTATATATATATATATATATATATATATATATATATATATATATATATATATATATATATATATGCATACGTTGAGATGTATAGGTATGTATATTTGCGTGTGTGGACGTGTATGTATATACATGTGTATGTGGGTGGGTTGGGCCATTTCTTTCGTCTGTTTCCTTGCGCTACCTCGCTAACGCGGGAGACAGCGACAAAGGAAAGTAATAATAATAATAATAATAATATATATATATATATATATATATATATATATACACACACATATATTTATCTATGTTTGTGTGTGTGTGTGTGTATGGTTGGGCCATTCCTCGTCTGTTTCTTTGCGCTACCTCGCTGACGCAGGAAACCTCCAACAGCCAGGATCGTACCAGGGAGCCCTGGGTGATTATGCATATTTAGGTAAAAGTACGATTGAGCTATTCAGTGTAAAACTCTAAATCTATAGTCTACATCGTAGGAAGGTAAGGCTGGAACTGTAATGTTAGTCACAGGAGTAACCTTTTGAGGTAGGCCATCTGTGCGGGAAGTGTGGGAGGGGGGAAAGTGAGCCGAAGAATTCAACAAGAGAAGGACGAGGGATGTATCAGGGGTTAGATGATGTGGCCTTATACACTTGTATAAATGTCTCTGATCTCCTAAGGGGGTCACACCTACGATCTACATTGGGAGATGATGTTCTAGTGGGCTTGTCTGTACGCATTGTCACTGACTGTGAAATAGGAGGACTGTGGTCACCATGTTTTTGGCTGGATAGTTTATTCATTGTAGCAATACATATCTGAGAGTCTCGCCATGGGTTATATGGGAAAAGACACCCATCTCATCGCATGCAATAAGGACAAGCCGCGTTGACAAATTCTGGAAGATGTCACATGAGTGAAAAAGGTCCCGCCATCGAGTCGAGCATGGTGGCCACAGTCCTGTTTGACGGTCAACCAGTGATACCATCGTCACCACCATCACCAACGCCAGCAGGCATGCATGCCACCGTCACCAACATCATTACAATCACCACCAACACCAGCAGGCATGCATGCCACCGTCACCAGCATCATTACAATCACCACCAACACCAGCAGGCATGCATGCCACCGTCACCAGCATCATTACAATCACCACCAACACCAGCAGGCATGCATGCCACCGTCACCAACGTCATTAGAATCCCCACCAACACCAGCAGGCATGCCACCGTCACCAACATCATTACGATCACCACCAACACCAGAAGCAGGCATGCCACCGTCACTAACATCATTACAATCCCCACCAACACCCTCACCATCTCCACAATTACTGATACCCAGATGCCAATAAATCACCTGCCACAGACCCACCCATGCACATAAAGACAACTTAACCCTTCGTAATCTCGTTAATGGTTACATTGTTGTCGCTCATGGACAGAAATTAATGTCCATAACATCATTTACAATTTTTCTCTCCTGTGAAATGATAAGATTTTTTGTGCATGGGAAATAAAGATGTTATTGTGGCATGAAATACGAAAAATGTTTTGTGTTGGTTTAAGAACACAAACCTTACCGTTCCTGGACTCGAGTCCTCTTTGTATGTGAGAGTGTATGTGTATGTGATAACTTGTTGTGTATTAAGGGAAAGAGTTTTATACTCATGTTGCCCCATCACTTAACCATGCATAGTATATTTCATGTTTTAACTCCATATATGCACGCACACACATACCCACTTCAGCTTATGCCAGGTACACTTCATTGACGGAACCCAAAAAGGAAAATGGACAGGCGGGTTGGCTATGAGCCGACTACCCCGTCCGAGATTCGAACCCAAGTCCTTTACGGTGGTGGCTCGCAACGCTAACCACTACACCTCGGAAGCTCATTGCGTGTGTGTGTGTGTGTGTGTGTGTGTGTGTGTGTGTGTGTGTGTTTGTGTGTGTGTGTTCTCGTCATTTTCGTTACAAATGTGAACATTGTCATATTATCAGGGCACACTCGAATGAACTTCAGCTACATCACTCATGTCAGACCTTACAATGAGCCATCATCCCGTGCAACAGGCCTTATTATAAGTATAATCTCATCTGGTCGACCCTATCTTTGACCCCTATTCGTACAGCAGATCCTGCCGTCAACACGGAGTTCTTTGACATGCCCACCCATAAAACTTAGATATATCCAGGAGGCAACACATTGATACAAGGAACTGTAACAGGTATCAGGAAAACGAGAAATATGATCACTGTGTTGGGACAAAAATAGAAATGATTGTGTCGAGGGTAAGCCTTTGGCAGCGGACCCTGGCCATAAAGCTTAGCTCATATAGGAAGCCCTGATCTGACCATACACTGATGTACTAAACCCTGACCTGACCAATAAGTACAATAAGTAGGCCCTTGACCTAAGTATTCACTTCTGCAGAAGGCTCTGACACTATTGCAACAGATCCTGACGAAGCAATAAACCACTTCACCAACCTCCAGGATTATAAACTCTTGCAGGGGGCCCCAACGTAAACAGGAACCCAGCATTGAGCCCAAGCCTAAGTATAAACAAGCAACCACCAGATCATAAAGCCGGAGCGCTGGGCCTCAGGGTAACAGCTTCCACCTACCCACCTCTCACAGATCCTGAACAAGCAGCTCACGACGATATCCTTGATGGACAGGAAAGGAGGGGGGGGGGGGATAGCTCACTAAACTCTTTGTGAGAACCACTTAACTGAGATATTCCAGTTCTCCTCAACCTCCCCTCCTCAAGGATTGCTGCTAGGTGTCGTTTTCAAGAATCCTCTTCACCCAGCGCCTTCTCTGTATATATATGTGCAGTAGAGAGGCTGCCTCTCGCATCAGGTATATTACAAAGAAATTAGCTCAAGAGTAGTTCACGGAAGCATCATTCTGAAGCCACAGAAAGTTCTCCATGATACGTCGCTCTTTTGTATGTTCAGCAATATCGTCTTTGCCATTGGATTGTTTAACTTGAGCGTATCATGAAAGCTACGTTATGCGATCAGAGAGGTATTGTTTCCGTGAAGAACACCTTTTAATCCATGTTGCCTGACGCTGTGACGTCTTACTTGGCTCAGTCAAAAATTTGGGTCGAACTCCCCAAACGTAGCTCTCCATAGGTCAGTTCGACCTCATCTCTCTCGGCTTGTCGAGACAGATGAAGTTCGTTTTATCAGTTTACCCATGGAGACCGGCCATCTAATTATGTAGCTGATGGACGTACTACTCTACATGATTTTTACACTATCACCTCGATTAATATAAAAAGCAACCAAAGTTTTTGATCTAGCGGTAAGTCTAATATCAACGGATGTCCATAACACACGCCCCAACTAACCAGGATTATGATAACCCAAGGTGTAATTGACTGGTATTTTTGTTTTAAGGTTCGTTTGACAGTGCCTTAAGTATGCATGTTTGAATAAATCTGAATTTTGATATTTTAGGAATGAATAAACAATTACTTCATTTCATCGTTGGTGACATTGATATTAAGGTGAAATTTGCTGATCTTTGAATTCATTTTTGTTGACGCCAGTCATACTGGACAGAAAACCACTCTCGTACTGGACACTAAACCACTCTCATATTGGACACTAGAACCAAATATATCTATAGTCTTCAGTGCCATAGTTACTTTTCCTTAAAGTCAAGAGGTTTCATAATGCATGAAATGAATATTTATTGAGTAATACTGATAGAATCAGACGTGTTAAGGAACAAGTACCTGCAAAATGTGTGAGACCAGGCAGAACATTGACCTACGGTCCTCAGCCTCAAACAACTTAACTGAGCAATAGTGCAACAACAGCACAGCTCGGTCTTAGGCTGAACTCTGTGGGTAGGAGGACCTACAAAACTATTGTAAGGTATATACTTAAGCTTAGGTTCAAGACCCATTTATTTTGGTAGAAGAGCCTCCGAAACCATAGTAATGGATACATGAAACAAAGTGAGATCCTAGACTGAGCTGTGGGAGCAGGAGGGACATATAGTAAGGTCCCAAACCTAGATGTGTTGGTAGAAGACCACCAAAGTCATCTTAAGGTATACTTGAAGTAAGTTAAGGTCCCAGACCCATCTGTAGAGGTAGAGGTCCTCCGAAGCCATCATGAGAGATGCACATTATATACCTTCTGTGGATAACCAAGACTCGTTTTAGTGCCTATGGACCTAGAGACAGAATTACTCCCTCCATATTTCATGTATCTTGTGAAGGATGGTAAGACGCTAACGCATCATGAGCACTCAGCGTTTGCAAAAAATAGAAGAACCGACAAAGTTTCCCCTGCCGAGGAACTTATCAACCCTAAACAGAACAGCCTGTGTTTAGAATCTAACAAAATTTTCAGTCCTTCAGAACTTTTTCTTGGTTCTGGACTTGACCCAGTTTGTATGCAGTTTTATCAGATCTGATGCACTTGTTTCAGGTTCCATTGATAACGCTGTGATGTATTCTAAACACCTGTATCATACCATTCTAGTCTAATGTTTTATGGAGTACTTCGAATGCTATTCTGACCTCAGCTCTTTTAGAATTACCCCCGTGTTCCAGATCTCATGTATATTCCACCGCAACCGAGCAACTCTATTTGGGATTTAGCCCACCCACCAGCCCCGAGTCCTCTATCGCCCCCCCCCCCCCCCCTACCTATTCCAGAAGTGAGATGGAATCCTAGAATGATAATATTGCCACGGATCTGGAAACTACTAGACCAGAGCTTGCTGGGGGTCTGGAAAAGACTACCATTGTAATCCAGCTGCATTGTAAGTTCCACCAGCCTCCTAATAGTTTCCAGACACCGCGCATTAACCTCGTCGGTTGATCTGTTGCCAGTCCTGGAAGGGGCATCCTGGAAACGCATTGGACGAGGCATCGGTGGCTTTATTAAACTGCTCCAGTTCATTTAGGGTTTATCGGTTAGGGAAATGTTACAGGTCCCACATACACATGTATATACATACACGTCCACACACGCAAATATACATACCTATACATTTCAATGTACACATATATATACACACACAGACATATACATATATACACCTGTACATAATTCATACTTTCTGCCTTTATTTATTCCCATCGCCACCTCGCCACACATGGAATAACAACCCCCTCCCCCCTCATGTGTGCGAGGTAGCGCTAGGAAAAGACAACAAAGGCCCCATTCGTTCACACTAAGTCTCTAGCTGTCATGTAATAATGCACCGAAACCACAGCTCCCTTTCCACATCCAGGCCCCACAGAACTTTCCATGGCTTACCCCCAGACGCTTCACATGCCCTGTTTCAATCCATTGACATCACGTCGACCACGGTATACCACATCGATCCAATTCACTCTATTCCTTGCCCGCCTTTCACCCTCCTGAATGTTCAGGCCCCGATCACTCAAAATCTTTTTCACTCCATCTTTCCACCTTCAATTTGGTCTCCCACTTCTCCTCATTCCCTCCACCTCCGACACATATATCCTCTTGGTCAATCTTTCCTCACTCATTCTCTCCATGTGCCCAAACCATTTCAAAACACCCTCTTCTGCTCTCTCAACCACGCTCTTTTTATTTCCACACATCTCTCTTACCCTTACGTTACTTGCTCGATCAAACCACCGCACACCACACATTGTCCTCAAACATCTCATTTCCAGCACATCCACCCTCCTGCGCACAACTCTATCCATAGCCCACGCCTCGCAACCATACAACATTGTTGGAACCACTATTCCTTCAAACATACCCATTTTTGCTTTCCGAGATAATGTTCTCGACTTCCACACATTCTTCAAGACTCCCAGGATTTTCGCCCCCTCCCCCACCCTATGATTCACTTCCGCTTCCATGGTTTCATCCGCTACCAGATCCACTCCCAGATATCTAAAACACTTTACTTCCTCCAGTTTTTCTCCATTCAAACTTTCCTCCCAATTGACTTGACCCTCAACCCTACTGTACCTAATAACCTTGCTCGTATTCACATTTACTCTTAACTTTCTTCTTTCACACACTTTACCAAACTCAGTCACCAGCTTCTGCAGTTTCTCACATGAATAAGCCACCAGCGCTGTATCATCAGCGAACAACAACTGACTCACTTCCCAAGCTCTCTCATCCCCAACAGACTTCATACTTGCCCCTCTTTCCAAAACTCTTGCATTCACCTCCCTAACAACCCCATCCATAAACAAATTAAACAACCATGGAGACATCACACACCCCTGCCGCAAACCTACATTCACTGAGAACCAATCACTTTCCTCTCTTCCTACACGTACACATGCCTTACATCCTCGATAAAAACTTTACACTGCTTCTAACAACTTACCTCCCACACCATATATTCTTGATACATTCCAGAGAGCATCTCTATCAACTCTATCATATGCCTTCTCCAGATCCATAAATGCTACATACAAATCCATTTGCTTTTCTAAGTATTTCTCACATACATTCTTCAAAGCAAACACCTGATCCACACAGCCTCTACCACTTCTGAAACCACACTGCTCTTCCCCAGTCTGATGCTCTGTACATGCCTTCATTCTCTCAATTAATACCCTCCCATATAATTTACCAGGAATACTCAACAAACTTATACCTCTGTAATTTGAGCACTCACTCTTATCCCCTTTGCCTTTGTACAATGGCACTATGCAAGCATTCCGCCAATCCTCAGGCACTTCACCATGAGTCATACATACATTGAATAACCTTACCAACCAGTCAACAATACAGTCACCCCCTTTTTTAATAAATTCCACTGCAATACCATCCAAACCTGCTGCCTTGCCGGCTTTCATCTTCCGCAAAGCTTTTATTACCTCTTCTCTGTTTACCAAATCATTTTCCCTAACCCTCTCACTTTGCACACCACCTCGACCAAAACGCCCTATATCTGCCACTCTATCATCAAACACATTCAACAAACCTTCAAAATACTCACTCCATCTCCTTCTCACATCACCACTACTTGTTATCACCTCCCCATTAGCCCCCTTCACTGAAGTTCCCATTTGCTTCATTTTCTTACGCACTTTATTTACCTCCTTCCAAAACATCTTTTTATTCTCCCTAAAATTTACTGATAGTCTCTCACCCCAACTCTCATTTGCCCTCTTTTTCACCTCTTGCACCTTTCTCTTGACCTCCTGCCTCTTTCTTTTATACATCTCCCACTCATTTGCATTTTTTCCCTGCAAAAATCGTCCAAATGCCTCTCTCTTCTCTTTCAATAATAATCTTACTTCTTCATCCCACCACTCACTACCCTTTCTGATCAACCCACCTCCCACGCTTCTCATGCCACAAGCATCTTTTGCGCAAGCCATCACTGCTTCCCTAAATACATCCCATTCCTCCCCCACTCCCCTTACGTCCTTTGTTCTCACTTTTTTCCATTCTGTACTCAGTCTCTCATGGTACTTCCTCACACAAGTCTCCTTTCCAAGCTCACTTACTCTCACCACTCTCTTCGCCCCAACATTCTCTCTTTTTTTTCTGAAAACCCCTTCAAATCTTCACCTTCGCCTCCACAAGATAATGATCAGACATCCTTCCAGTTGCACCTCTCAGCACATTAACATCCAAAAGTCTCTCTCTCGCGCCTATCAGTTAACACGTAATCCAATAACGCTCTCTGGCCATCTCTCCTACTTACATACGTATACTTACGTATATCTCGCTTTTTAACCCAGGTATTCCCAATTACCAGTCCTTTTTCAGCACATAGATCTACAAGCTCTTCACCATTTCCACTTACAACACTGAACACCCCAAGTATACCAATTATTCCCTCAACTGCCACATTACTCACCTTTGCATTCAAATCACCCATCACTATAACCCGGTCTTGTGCATCAAAACCACTAACACACTCATTCAGCTGCTCCCAAAACACTTGCCTCTCATGATCTTTCTTCTCATGCCCAGGTGCACATGCACCAATAATCACCCATCTCTCTCCATCAACTTTCAGTTTTACCCATATTAATCGAGAATTTACTTTCTTACACTGTATCACATACTCCCACCACTCCTGTTTCAGGAGTAGTGCTACTCCTTCCCTTGCTCTTGTCTTCTCACTAATCCCTGACTTTACTCCCAAGACATTCCCAAACCACTCTTCCCCTTTACCCTTGGGCTTCGTTTCACTCATAGCCAAAACATCCAGGTTCCTTTCCTCAAACATGCTACCTATCTCTCCTTTTTTCTCATCTTGGTTACGTCCATACACATTTAGACACCCCAATCTGAGCCTTCGAGGAGGATGAGCACTCCCCGCGTGACTCCTTCTGTTTCCCCTTTTAGAAAGTTAAAATACTAGGAGGGGAGGGTTTCTAGCCCCTCGCTCCCGTTCCCTTTAGTCGCCTTCTACGACACGTGAGGAATGCGTGGGAAGTGTTCTTTCTCCCCTATCCCCGGGGATAATATATATATATATATATATATATATATATATATATATATATATATATATATATATATATATATATATATATATATATATCAGGATCAGGTGTTTGCTTTGAAGAATGTATGTGAGAAATACTTAGAAAAGCAAATGGATTTGTGTGTAGCATTTATGAATCTGGAGAAGGCATATGATAGAGTTGATAGAGATGCTCTGTGGAAGGTATTAAGAATATATGGTGTGGGAGGAAAGTTGTTAGAAGCAGTGAAAAGTTTTTATCGAGGATGTAAGGCATGTGTGCGTGTAGGAAGAGAGGAAAGTGATTGGTTCTCAGTGAATGTAGGTTTGCGGCAGGGGTGTGTGATGTCTCCATGGTTGTTTAATTTGTTTATGGATAGGGTTGTTAGGGAGGTAAATGCAAGAGTTTTGGAAAGAGGGGCAAGTATGAAGTCTGTTGGGGATGAGAGAGCTTGGGAAGTGAGTCAGTTGTTGTTCGCTGATGATACAGCGCTGGTGGCTGATTCATGTGAGAAACTGCAGAAGCTGGTGACTGAGTTTGGAAAAGTGTGTGGAAGAAGAAAGTTAAGAGTAAATGTGAATAAGAGCAAGGTTATTAGGTACAGTAGGGTTGAGGGTCAAGTCAATTGGGAGGTGAGTTTGAATGGAGAAAAACTGGAGGAAGTAAAGTGTTTTAGATATCTGGGAGTGGATCTGGCAGCGGACGGAACCATGGAAGCGGAAGTGGATCATAGGGTGGGGGAGGGGGCGAAAATCCTGGGGGCCTTGAAGAATGTGTGGAAGTCGAGAACATTATCTCGGAAAGCAAAAATGGGTATGTTTGAAGGAATAGTGGTTCCAACAATGTTGTATGGTTGCGAGGCGTGGGCTATGGATAGAGTTGTGCGCAGGAGGATGGATGTGCTGGAAATGAGATGTTTGAGGACAATGTGTGGTGTGAGGTGGTTTGATCGAGTGAGTAACGTAAGGGTAAGAGAGATGTGTGGAAATAAAAAGAGCGTGGTTGAGAGAGCAGAAGAGGGTGTTTTGAAGTGGTTTGGGCACATGGGGAGGATGAGTGAGGAAAGATTGACCAAGAGGATATATGTGTCGGAGGTGGAGGGAAGAAGGAGAAGAGGGAGACCAAATTGGAGGTGGAAAGATGGAGTGAAAAAGATTTTGTGTGATCGGGGCCTGAACATGCAGGAGGGTGAAAGGAGGGCAAGGAATAGAGTGAATTGGAGCGATGTGGTATACCGGGGTTGACGTGCTGTCAGTGGATTGAAGCAGGGCATGTGAAGCGTCTGGGGTAAACCATGGAAAGCTGTGTAGGTATGTATATTTGCGTGTGTGGACGTATGTATATACATGTGTATGGGGGGGGGGGGGGTGGGGCCATTTCTTTCGTCTGTTTCCTTGCGCTACCTCGCAAACGCGGGAGACAGCGACAAAGTATTATAAAAAAAAAAAAAAAAATATATATATATATATATATATATATATATATATATATATATATATATAGAAACGCCCATAATTGCACATAGACATACATTTACATACACATACAGGAACATATTTACACATGTACATATTCATATATATATATATATATATATATATATATATATATATATATATATATATATATATATAGAAGGTGGTGAGAGTAAGTGAGCTTGGGAAGGAGACCTGTGTGAAGAAGTATCAGGAGAGACTGTGTACAGAATGGAAAAAGGTGAGAACAATGGAAGTAAGGGGAGTGGGGGAGGAATGGGATGTATTTAGGGAATCAGTGATGGATTGCGCAAAAGATGCTTGTGGCATGAGAAGAGTGGGAGGTGGGCTGTTTAGAAAGGGTAGTGAGTGGTGGGATGAAGAAGTAAGAGTATTAGTGAAAGAGAAGAGAGAGGCATTTGGACGATTTTTGCAGGGAAAAAATGCAATTGAGTGGGAGAAGTATAAAAGAAAGAGACAGGAGGTCAAGAGAAAGGTGCAAGAGGTGAAAAAAAGGGCAAATGAGAGTTGGGGTGAGAGACTATCAGTAAATTTTAGGGAGAATAAAAAGATGTTCTGGAAGGAGGTAAATAGGGTGCGTAAGACAAGGGAGCAAATGGGAACTTCAGTGAAGGGCGTAAATGGGGAGGTGATAACAAGTAGTGGTGATGTGAGAAGGAGATGGAATGAGTATTTTGAAGGTTTGTTGAATGTGTCTGATGACAGAGTGGCAGATATAGGGTGTTTGGGTCGAGGTGGTGTGCAAAGTGAGAGGGTTAGGGAAAATGATTTGGTAAACAGAGAAGAGGTAGTAAAAGCTTTGCGGAAGATGAAAGCCGGCAAGGCAGCAGGTTTGGATGGTATTGCAGTGGAATTTATTAAAAAAGGGGGTGACTGTATTGTTGACTGGTTGGTAAGGTTATTTAATGTATGTATGACTCATGGTGAGGTGCCTGAGGATTGGCGGAATGCGTGCATAGTGCCATTGTACAAAGGCAAAGGGGATAAGAGTGAGTGCTCAAATTACAGAGGTATAAGTTTGTTGAGTATTCCTGGTAAATTATATGGGAGGGTATTGATTGAGAGGGTGAAGGCATGTACAGAGCATCAGATTGGGGAAGAGCAGTGTGGTTTCAGAAGTGGTAGAGGCTGTGTGGATCAGGTGTTTGCTTTGAAGAATGTATGTGAGAAATACTTAGAAAAGCAAATGGATTTGTGTGTAGCATTTATGGATCTGGAGAAGGCATATGATAGAGTTGATAGAGATGCACTGTGGAAGGTATTAAGAATATATGGTGTGGGAGGCAAGTTGTTAGAAGCAGTGAAAAGTTTTTATCGAGGATGTAAGGCATGTGTACGTGTAGGAAGAGAGGAAAGTGATTGGTTCTCAGTGAATGTAGGTTTGCGGCAGGGGTGTGTGATGTCTCCATGGTTGTTTAATTTGTTTATGGATGGGGTTGTTAGGGAGGTAAATGCAAGAGTCTTGGAAAGAGGGGCAAGTATGAAGTCTGTTGGGGATGAGAGAGCTTGGGAAGTGAGTCAGTTGTTGTTCGCTGATGATACAGCGCTGGTGGCGGATTCATGTGAGAAACTGCAGAAGCTGGTGACGGAGTTTGGTAAAGTGTGTGGAAGAAGAAAGTTAAGAGTAAATGTGAATAAGAGCAAGGTTATTAGGTACAGTAGGGTTGAGGGTCAAGTCAATTGGGAGGTGAGTTTGAATGGTGAAAAACTGGAGGAAGTGAAGTGTTTTAGATATCTGGGAGTGGATCTGTCAGCGAATGGAACCATGGAAGCGGAAGTGGATCATAGGGTGGGGGAGGGGGCGAAAATTTTGGGAGCCTTGAAAAATGTGTGGAAGTCGAGAACATTATCCCGGAAAGCAAAAATGGGTATGTTTGAAGGAATAGTAGTTCCAACAATGTTGTATGGTTGCGAGGCGTGGGCTATGGATAGAGTTGTGCGCAGGAGGATGGATGTGCTGGAAATGAGATGTTTGAGGACAATGTGTGGTGTGAGGTGGTTTGATCGAGTAAGTAACGTAAGGGTAAGAGAGATGTGTGGAAATAAAAAGAGCGTGGTTGAGAGAGCAGAAGAGGGTGTTTTGAAATGGTTTGGGCACATGGAGAGAATGAGTGAGGAAAGATTGACCAAGAGGATATATGTGTCGGAGGTGGAGGGAACGAGGAGAAGAGGGAGACCAAATTGGAGGTGGAAAGATGGAGTGAAAAGGATTTTGTGTGATCGGGGCCTGAACATGCAGGAGGGTGAAAGGAGGGCAAGGAATAGAGTGAATTGGAGCGATGTGGTATACAGGGGTTGACGTGCTGTCAGTGGATTGAATCAAGGCATGTGAAGCGTCCGGGGTAAACCATGGAAAGCTGTGTAGGTATGTATATTTCCGTGTGTGGACGTGTGTATGTACATGTGTATGGGGGGGGTTGGGCCATTTCTTTCGTCTGTTTCCTTGCGCTACCTCGCAAACGCGGGAGACAGCGACAAAGTATTAAAAAAAAAAAAAAAAAAAAATATATATATATATATATATATATATATATATATATATATACTATAACCAAAATGGTGCGGGCAAAAGTATGTCTCCATCGGTTCCATGTATCCCCATGTACTCAGCTCCATCCTAGACCCGCACATCCATCTACTGGAATGAATACTTCACCCCCATATGGGAAACCTTCCTTTGCTCAAGAGAAAATAGCGGAAAACAGTTCTATGTAAAATCAAGACCTGTGTGTGTGTGTGTGTGTGTGTGTGTGTGTGTGTGTGTGTGTGATATTCATCTGTGAGCCATGTCTCGCACACAAGTACAGATCTACCATATTGTCTTATACATTATATGAATTCGAAAAAAAGTAACTCGCATTGCATTTATTTCCTATCTTAAATTCTACTATAGGATTTCCACCTTGCTCTTAGTCTTTCTCACTCCGCCAGGGGTTCCAGGATTCGAACTTTGAAATCAGATTTCACATTAGAATTTTTATTGATAATTTAACCTCAAATATTGTTCTAAAACCATGGTTTTTCTTCGGCCACAGGTAAGCAGCCGTGCCCCAACCAACATTCTAGATCATCTACTCTGGCTCTGTGTACGGTGAGTAATACGTTACTGCTTGGTCTATCATTACGTTCTGTGTACAGTAAGTGGTCTTTTGTCATGGTTTTAGCCTCATATTTGCTGCTGTGAGTGGTAGCAGCTGTTGTGGTTGTTGCAGAGGTGATAAAGTCACCCATGCATGACCTGTTGACATCGACAGAGGTTTATAAAGATTCAAAACGTACCTAAAGGCTTTTTCAAAGTCTTTGATGTGTTTTTGTAAGTGCGTTTACACTCGTTAGAGGGGAATTTTATGACTACCTGATTGTTTTGCTGAGAGAGAGAGGAAGTAGTGGCTCAACCTCCCTTGTACCCAGGCATGAGTTTCCCATCTCCTTAGAGGATGTGTAGACTGCCAGTTCTTGGTTCCTCTTTAGCGGTACCTTGAGCCAGCGTTAGAATAAGGGAAAGAACACCATTGCTGGCGACTCTATCGCCTAAACGCCGTCATAGGTTCGGAACACGAGTTGGGATGTCTCGTCATGTTTGTACACGATGGAATTGTGTTTGAGTGAAATCTTAAAAGACAGAGATGAAGAGGGACTGAAAGAAGGATGAAAACGACGATGACGAGGAGGGATGGAGTGATTGCTGGAAAAGTAAAAGATAAGTGAGAAAGAAGGGGAGGAAGATAGGTAGGAAACAAGGGAAGGATATAGATGGTAATAAAAGATGTTCATGACAGAAGAAGAAAGGGAAAGGGTGAGAAAGGGAAACAGAACTTGTCAAAGATAGAGACAAAAAAAATATAGGGATAGAGAAGTAAGCAGGAGGGCACAGAGAGAATCTGGTAAAGTGATCAAAACCGCAAAAACTAATAGTTTTCAGGAAGTGGAGAAACCAAATGAATTTGGTCGTCGACTTGCTGATCTGAACACCAACGTCGATCAGTGCCAGAATCCTGGCGGGGGGGAGGACAGAGGCGGCGAGTGTCTCAGGTTTGGCAGTGGTCTATATACGTCCAAAGGCTGTGCGTCAGTAACAGGTGCTCCCTGCCAACTTAAGACCAGGTCGGTCACTGACTGAAAGTCGTGCATTAACCTTCATTGTAAGGGTGTTAATTCTGGTCGCTGATTGGAAGTCTTGCGTCAGCCTTCACTATTTAGGTGTTAATTGTGGTCACTGCTTGAAAGTCTTGCATTAGCCTGCACTGTATGGATGATGATTATGTTTCACGTTCACTTGTTGCTGCCTCCTTCTCTCTCTATCTCAGGTATTTTTTCGGCCGCTACTCCAGTGAGCTTTCTGTGAGTATCCCAGTCAATAAGGCCCGGTCCCATGGCACACAACTTGGCAGCTGCATCCTATAGTTTCTGTGCTGAGACCAGCCACACGATGAGTGACCGTTATGATACCTCCTCCTGGAATTCTCTGCCTTCTTTCGTGTTCTTCTTTCCCCATATCCTTAAGAGTTGGGTCTGCAAAAACATAGGGAGCTCATACTGCCTTTTCCTCTTTTTTTTTTTACTTATATACTGCTTTTCATTTTCCCATTCATCTGAGATGGCTATGAGTGGAACTTGATTTTACCCGTGCCAGAAAAATATGGATGAAAATCAGACAGAGAGACGCAAAGAATAGAGCCAAACGGATGATAGGTAGTGAGAGAAATATAGACCACAATTCGGATATATATATATATATATATATATATATATATATATATATATATATATATATATATATATATATATATATATATCCTGGGAGCCTTGAAGAATGTGTGAAAGTCGAGAACATTATCTCGGAAAGCAAAAATGGGTATGTTTGAAGGAATAGTGCTTCCAACAATGTTGTATGGTTGCGAGGCGTGGGCTATGGATAGAGTTGTGCGCAGGAGGATGGATGTGCTGGAAATGAGATGTTTGAGGACAATGTGTGGTGTGAGGTGGTTTGATCGAGTAAGTAACGTAAGGGTAAGAGAGATGTGTGGAAATAAAAAGAGCGTGGTTGAGAGAGCAGAAGAGGGTGTTTTGAAATGGTTTGGGCACATGGAGAGAATGAGTGAGGAAAGATTGACCAAGAGGATATATGTGTCGGAGGTGGAGGGAACGAGGAGAAGAGGGAGACCAAATTGGAGGTGGAAAGATGGAGTGAAAAAGATTTTGTGTGATCGGGGCCTGAACATGCAGGAGGGTGAAAGGAGGGCAAGGAATAGAGTGAATTGGAGCGATGTGGTATACCGGGGTTGACGTGCTGTCAGTGGATTGAATCGGGGCATGTGAAGCGTCTGGGGTAAACCATGGAAAGCTGTGTAGGTATGTATATTTTGCGTGTGTGGACGTATGTATATACATGTGTATGGGGGTGGTTTGGGCCATTTCTTTCGTCTGTTTCCTTGCGCTACCTCGCAAACGCGGGAGACAGCGACAAAGCAAAAAATATATATATATATATATATATATATATATATATATATATATATATATATATATATATATATATATATACATATATAAAGTATGGCAACGTCCCATGTTGGGCTGTACGAATAAACAACCTCTGAAATAATCGTAAATTATATACAAAGTAAGGTAAGGTCCCAGAGTAAGCTGTAAGAGTAGATCTTCAAAACAATTGTAAAGTAAGGTAAAGTTCCAGACTGAACCGTGGGGTAGAAGACTTCCAAACCATCTTAAAGTAAGGAAAGGTTTCAGACCGAGCTGTGGAGGTAAAAGATCTCCGAAGCCATCGAAAGATGTCTATAATATAGGCTCCTCGTCTGTCAACGACCAGAGGGAGAAGAACTCCTCAAACATTGCGTCCCAGCTCTGAGCTTCCGTTAATCAAAAATTTCCTTTCATCGTCAAGGTCAACTCTCTCTCTAACTTCCTTCAGATTTGATTCCACGATTGTGCAAGTGTGCTGCGGGAAAATTTGCAAAGTTTGAATGGATTCCTGTAAATGGTGATGGAATGGAAGTCATAGAATTGAATAAAAACCAATGAAACGTGTTCTTATTTATAACAAGACAAGCAGAAGGGAATTTTTAAGGGAAGGAAACCGTAGTTCCGTAACTGGTTCAATTCCTTATTAATTCTTTACTGTGTTGGTGAGGAAGTTTAGGAGACAAAGGGATACAGTAGGAAACATGTACGAAGTACAAAGATAGAGACGCTGTTAAGAGGAGTGGACGACCGAGAGAAACGTAGCGAGGAGTAATGAATGAAATAAGGAAAAAAGATGTGGAATGAACAGAACCAGAGGTAGTGAAAACCTGGCGATGCACAGAGAAGTGGTCAATTCAAAAAAGAATGGAACATTTAAACGAAAGCAAGTAGCAGTTACGGAGCATCTCACATACAGGAGATACTGATAGTCTCTGACAGTGTGATCCCATCTCCCTCACACACCAGCACTCCATCACCCTACATATATAAGCTATCCATCACCCTCTGCACTCCACAGAGTCCCTTTACAGTAGTCCGTAGTAGAGAGAGTTCAAATCAGTCGTATTTGAAACAGTAATGGGATGGCAGATGCAATGAAAAAAATATTAAACGAATATGCATGAAAGAATAGGGGGTAACATTACAATTGGGCTCCTTGGAAAGAATAGTCTTAGGGGTCTTCCAACAATTAGTTGTTACAGAAAAAAAGATCTCTTTACTGCTGTATGACGATTGGACAAGTGAACGATGACAGCTTCGCGGCAGAGGCGTATTCACAACATGTGGGTTGCCAGATATCTGGCAGAGACGCTGTCAGTCGCACCCAGCAAGAAGCGGACGTCCGTGTTTATGGTCGTGGTGGGAAAGGGATGGATGGGTGGTCTAGTCATAGTCTCTAGATATGGGACGTCTGGCGACGTCATGTCAGTTCATCTGACAGCTGCCTCGCTCCCCGAAATACCAGGGCTGTGGAGTGTTTGATGATGGGTGAATACTGAAGGAAAACTTGATTAGTACCTCTCTCTCTCTCTCTCTCTCTCTCTCTCTCTCTCTCTCTCTCTCTCTCTCTCTCTCTCTCTCTCTCTCTCTCTCTCTCTCTCTCTCTCTCTCTCTTTCTCTCTCGTACCTCTTTCATGGTAGCCGTCCGAATTGCTTCAGTGCCACCTGCTTCCCGCATGTTGCATTCAGGGTAGATACGTTATCGTCCGTCTTCGCTGCAGATATAAGAGATGGAGATGTGTCACTGTCTCAGGTTTACTGCTTGAGGCACTAGTACCGCATGCACAACCCACATGCCAGAAGGGGACCGTCTCTCCCCTCTACACGTTTGCCGTAAGTGGGTCAACAGATGAGACTTCATCGCTAGGCATCTTCCGGGAGGTTTGGGGAGGGAGTCCACAAGGCTGCATTGAACTGAAGACTGGGCTGACTTGTGTGGAGGTTGTTGTTCCTGGCATCATTGATCGGTCGCGCGACCATGAGGTAAACTGGTAACACTCGTGGTCGGTTACCTTGAAGTGTCTCTTCGTCTTTGCTGGTGACTAACTACCCCGACTAAGTACGAAGAACGAGATGATAGAAATCATTTCATTTGTGCCAAGTAATGATTCCTGCGAACGTCAGGTGGTACTCAAATTTGCGTCCGAAGAATACAGGAGTAAAGTGTAGGACTCCGCCTGATGCAAATCTGACACCACCATCATTCCAAGATATAAGGCAGAGGAACATTCCCTCCCCTTCCCTCACCGATATCGGGCATAAGGGTCTTGTGCTGTATGTTTAACGTTATCTCCTATCTGGATGTTGGTGGTAACTTGAAAGGCAGTCACTGTATTGCCTTGTAAGTTCATCATTACATCAGGTGCTTAGTTGACCCCCCTTCGCACCCTGGAATGATGTTACTCAATGTTGTGCTTTTGGATATTGTATCATGCTCATATCTCTGCCTGTCTGTGCTATTTCTCTTTCTTTCTGTGGTCATCTTCCTTTCTTCGCCAGCCTTAGGACACCTGAAATTCTCTCTCTCTCTCTCTCTCTCTCTCTCCTCTCTCTCTCTCTCTCTCTCTCTCTCTCTCTCTCTCTCTCTCTCTCTCTCTCTCTCTCTCTCTCTCTCTCTCTCACATTATCTCTTTCTTCAGAAGGACGGGTCTTTCCCGACCCTTCCTACACTTTCATTCATTTTTTTTTTCTTTTCTTTATAACACATACGTCCACCCGCCATTTGGGAGGCATTATATCCAGCAACATTACCCAGTTTTGTCAGGCCACGAAGCATCGTGAGGATCGCTATGATTCCGAGCTCTCCCTGGCCAGTGAGCGTCACAAGCCGTTTTAATTAGTCGTATTCAAGCGACCCTGCCGCACCCTGCGGTAAACAACCTCCTCCCCAACATCCCACTTCCCGCGTCCCTCTTCTCCTTTCCCTCTCCTTCTCCTGTCCTTCTCCTCTCCCCTTTCTTTCTTCCTCTTCATTCCCTTATCCTTTTTCGTCCTCTCCTCTTGCCCTATTTTTTTTCTCCCTCTCATCAACAGTCCTTCATAGCACATCTTCAAGGATGTAATTTCACGTGTTTGGATTGATTAATAATCATACTCGAGGAATCTTTTTGACACCATAGGAGAGAGCAAGGAATGAGGGGCGGCTGGTCAAAAGAGACCGTAATGGGGGGGGGGGGGGGGGATGAGGGTGTAAAGATTGGGGAATTATCATTACTTACGACTACAGATGGAAGGAGAAGCTTACATTCATAGGGACGGTAATGAGCAACATTACCTTCGGAGATCCTGTTTTGAAATGTTTTTGATACTAAATGAGTATTAGTCCTTTGCCTGATTGCCTCCCGCTTATTGTCCTCTGGTCTGATGAGATACTGGCACTGGAGGTGACGCACTACCACTGCTCTGTTGTACACGGCAGTGAGACCTCTAAATGCTGGCTCTTGACATGTGGTGTGTGAGCAACGGTGCAAAGCTGGCGACCGTGGGGAAGTGTGGCGTCGGCCAGCTATTCATAGACGAACGTCGACGTAACTTATAGTTTGTTGGTTTCTTGTTTACGGGGAAAAGTAATCCATATTTTTGTCGAGCGCTGTGTCGTTATGACCCTGCTTGCCTGGCAGCGCAGCTAACTGGTCCACAGGAAATGAGAGACGGTAAATACCAGCAATTTTCTGTAACTCATACCGTCTGAATCATAAGCCCTAGTTCAAGTGGGCCACAGAGAAGCTAATTACCATACGAATATGTTCTGCAGGTGTTGGTAGGTGTGTCACAGGTGGCGTCGGCCCTGCCTTAATGTGTTCACCGTGTGCTTACCAGCTTGCACCTCGGAGGTAACTTTTAAGGTTCGTGTGTTTCGTTGAGCATGAAAATCAAACTCTTTATTCCATCCACGTAACTCACAGGCGACACCGATATCATTTCTATTGAATTATCTAACGTGACCTGTTTGTGCCCAGAGAATCGTTTGGGACTGGTTGAAGTTTTTAACTCGTTACATAAAACCAGACATAAGCAAACCTTTCAAACTACGTAGCCTTTCTTATACGTTGTATTTAAAGGACTTTAAGAAAGCTTAGGACCCCCTCAGCACGTGTGGAGACACCACCATACTCCCACTGGCAGTAAGAGGGGGCTAGGAGAGAGAGAGAGAGAGAGAGAGAGAGAGAGAGAGAGAGAGAGAGAGAGAGAGAGTGGTCTTGTCACAATAACAGGGCTTAACCAAGAAGAAGGTAGAGAAAGTGATCCTTCATCGATTATGAATTTTTTCTCGAACATTTTTTTATGTAATAATGAAAATGGTGATGATAATGATAATTACAATGATGATGATAATAATAATGATAATAATGATAATAATAGTAATAATAATAATAATAATAATAATAATAATAATAATTATAATAATGATAATGATATTATTATTATCATTATTATTATTATTTCTATTAATGTGATCTTTAATATCTTAATAATGATAATCAATTCCTTTGGATCGTGGATAAAGGATATTACCCACAGATCTCCCGTGCCTCGTAGAAGGAATCTACGAGGTTCGGGAGTAGGAGGCTAGACACACTTCCCTCTTTGTAATTTATTTTCTAATAGTGTTAAAAGAATACGCCAAACTAGGAGTGCTCATATTCTCGAAGGCTCAAGCTGTCTGGATGTGTGTGGATGTAACCATAATGATAAGAAGGGAGAGATGGGTATCGTACCTAGGGGACAGGGACAGGGACCGGGATGTTCTAGCTCTGAATAAAACCAGGCTCCAGGGGAAGGGGGAAGAATGGTTTAGAAATTTCCAAGGGGTAGTGTCTGGCATTAGTGATAGGGCGAGAGAAAAAGGAGGGGTGGCACTTCTGCTGACTGAGGAGTTTTGTGAATGTTATAGGGTGTAAGGAAGTAAGTTCCATACTGGTTTGTGAGTGGAAATATAAGTTGATTATAATCTACTTATATTTCCACTGACAGGCACCCAACTGTCATTCATAATTATGAGAGCTGAGTGATTGTCAGTCCTTATCCGCCTGATTGTGAGAGGAGTAAGGAAGGGGGACGAGTGTTTTGGGAGGGGCTGAATGAGTGCATGAGCAACTTTGATGGAAGAGTTCGAGTGTTAGTGGTGGGAGATTTAAACGAAAGAGTGGGTGGCATGACAGCTGAGGATAGAATTACAAGGCAGCTCCTGTTGCAACAGAAAGTGATGAACAGTTTGGTGAGCTGTATGCTGAAAATGGATATGTGCCTTGGAATACCTGCTTTAAGAAAATAGAAAAAGATGTGCATGCATAAATATGCACGAGTGATTGGGGTCGGAGATCAACTGGCAGAGAGAATGTTGGATGTGAATGTGCTAAGAGAGACAGCTGTTGGAATGTCTGGAGATATCTTAATTGATTCAAGGATGATAGTTTGTACTGGTTTTAGAAGAGGAGATGACGTGGGTGGGTTCAGTGGAAAACGGGGAACAAGTATGCAAATAATATCATTACTATTATTATCATAGTTATTGTGATGATTGTAATAATACTAATGATAATAATAATAATGATTATTTTCTTTTTCTTTCTTTTAAACTATTCGCCATTTCCCGCGTTAGCGAGGTAGCGTTAAGAACAGAGGACTGGGCCTTTTTTGGAATATCCTCACCTGGCCCCCTCTGTTCCTTCTTTTGGAAAATGAAAAAAAAAAAACGAGAGGGGAGGATTTCCAGCCCCCCGCTCCCTCCCCTTTTAGTCGCCTTCTACGACACGCAGGGAATACGTGGGAAGTATTCTTAATCCCCTATCCCCAGGGATAATTATGATTATTATTATTATTATTATTATTATTATTATTATTATTATTATTATTATTATTATTATTATCATCATCATTATTACTAGAGACTGGTCCCAGGTTCTCGGGAAACTGGTAGGTTACGTTCCCTTCGCCAACCATGTGTGTGTGTTTCAACGGGACGGGAACTCCAGGTTACCCATGAATTCTGTATATAGACTTTTCGATAAGTATTGTTTGGGATGGAGAAAAAAAATTAGGGTGGTATGTGAAGGTGGATATAGGGCTCCAATTTTAATGGAGATAATTCAAGAGTTCTGAAGAGGAAAGAAAACATGGGCGAGCTATAAACAGAAGCTATACTGAGTCAGCCTCACACAGACAAGTTACACAGAGGACAGTCTGAGTCAAGCATCACACAGACAAGTTGAACAGAAGCTACATAGGTCAAGCCACACGCAGACAAGGTACACAGAAGCCACAGAGTTAAGCCACAAACAGACAAGTTAAACAGAAGTCACACAGACAAGTCGCAGAGAAGCCACACAGTCAGGCATCACACTGACAAGTTATACTAAAAATTCAGAGTCGAGCTTCTTGCAGAGAAGTTACGCAGAGGTCACAATCCTCACACAAGACACCCTACACAGAAGGCACATTGAGTTAAACAACACATAGACAAAGGACATAGATGCCATTCACAGACAAGATGCACACAGACGAGTCATGCACAGACAAGCCACACACAGATGAACCCCGCTCCGACAAACCCCACACAGACAAGCCACACGCACGGACAAGCTACACGCACAGACAAGCTACACACACACACACACACACACACACACACACACACACACACACACACACACAGACAAGCCCCCCCCCCCCTCCACACATACACTCACATACACACATCGATACAAGCCACACCAGGCAACAGCAGCCATGATCGTAGCCTCCGCGTTAGTATTGAGGCAATGATCGCCAGCTTCGCAGGATTCACTTATATCTCCAGATTTTCCGACTGTCACTTTGAATGCCTTTTGATGAGGGTTATAATTCACCTCCTGACGCCGGTATTGCCTTTATGATATAGCTCGTCCCTTCCCACTAGTGATCAGGACCTGGGACGGATGGGTTCACCATATGGATGCTTCGAAGCCTTACTCTCGAGCCTATAGGATCATGTGAAACATTTGTCTTTTCTCTCTCTCTCTCTCTCTCTCTCTCTCTCTCTCTCTCTCTCTCTCTCTCTCTCTCTCTCTCTCTCTCTCTCTCTCTCTCTCTCGTGCATATTTTTTGAAGCATAAATCGATATGATTTCAGGAGGCTTATTCTCTACAAACGTTGGTGCATCATTTTACAGTTTTATAATAGTTTTTTCCCTTATTGGTTAAAAGAAGGCTTGAGAAGTTAGGAGTTATAAGAAATTTTGATATAGAACGGTGTTATGGATGCCTAGATGAGGATTGTGAAGTTAGAAAGAGGGAGTCGGACTTAGAGAAAAAAAAAGGCTTCAGAAACATTGTATTTGCCTTATAAGGAAAACAGTTTGATATGAATATTGGTCTCTAGTGCATTGTTTGCAAGGTTTTTGCAAGATTTGCGTATCGTTTAGAAATAGACGGATAACAAATACATATATTAAAGACTTTATGGTTTAAAAGGAGAGAGTTCATTAATATGCTAAGATTTACCTCTCGTTTATAAGATATTGAAGTGATATAGGAAGAGTTACTTACTGTTTACAGAATGGATAACTGATATAGCAGGATTTACGTTTTATTTACAACTTAGTTGATTAGTATAACAAGATTGAAAGCACGTTTACACGATAGTTAACTAGAATTACAAGATTTACAGCTCATTTACGAGACAGTGAACCAGTATAACAAGATTTACAGCTCATTTACAAGATAGTTAACCAGTATAGCAAGATTTACAGCTCGTTTACATCTCGCATACAAGGTGCTTAACTTGAGAATTTTACTTATCACGGCGAACTTAGTAGTGCCATATCAACTTGGTCCCTTTACTGTTATCATTTTAGCATGTAATTTAATCAAAGACTTTAAGCAAGAGCAAGTCGAAGCTCATGTAAAACGGTTGTGTATACATAGAAATATGCAAAGAAAAACAAAGGAATTCAAACAGCAACATACCTTTGGGTCGTTTCAACCCATATTATATAAGCAAATATAAATACACCCCTATACACCAATTCATATTTTCGAAACATGATATCCTCATTTTTGATTCGCTTTATATGTTATTAGAGGATTGGCATAACGAAAGATGTGGTTCATGTGGCGGACACGACGTGTTTTAAGCTGGAGAATGACGTCAGGACAGACGACCAAGTCTCTGATGTAATTATGTACGGTAAAAAGGTCCATCAGAGGCTAGGGTTGTTAATGATATTATGTGGCACTGCTCTCTTGCTTCTCCCACCCTGCCCTCTCTCAACCTGTTCTCTCCCACCCTGCCTTCTCCTACTCTGCCCTCTCCCACCATGTTCTCTCCTACCCTGCCCTCTCCCACCCTCTTCTCTCCCAGCCTGCCCTCTCCCACACCTGCCCTCTCCCACAGCTGCCCCCTCCCACACCTGCCCTCTCCTACCTTGTCCTCCCAGGATCCTGCAGGCTGGCTAACTAGCTGGTTGGCCAGTTGGTCGGCTGGCTGGCTTATTAGTTACTGGGTTGGTTGGCTGGCTGTTTAACTAGTTGGTTGGTTTGCTGGCTGGCAGGCTGATTAGTTGTTTGGTTGGCTATTTAGCTGTCTGCATTAGTACATTATTTTTCCCACTGACTTTCCCAAGTCGACCTGATCCCAAGTAGGATAAAGAGAGAGGAATGGCAGATAACAGGTGAGTGGGACTACAGACTATGCGAGTGAACAGTATGAATATGAACTGGACGAAGCAGAATGAATAGTACAAATGGAAGAATACATTAGGGAGAGTTACATGAAAATTGTGTAAATGTGTGAGTAAAATGGGGGGAGGGGGGAGTGGGGGGACAGACGGTAAGAGAGAGAGAGAGAGAGAGAGAGAGAGAGAGAGAGAGAGAGAGAGAGAGAGAGAGAGAGAGAGTCTGTAGTATTGGTAGCACGGTCCGTCAAAGAACTCTCCAAAGGAGTCTACATTTCTCCGCTTCTAGTGGTAGTGCAGCCTTTGATGATGGAGCCTTTAGAAGGGACCATAGTAACACCACGTCTCATTTTTAGAAATTGATTCTAGGTTTATATATATATATATATATATATATATATATATATATATATATATATATATATATATATATATATATATATATATATATATATTTTTTTTTTTTTTTTTATTTATTTATTTATTTATTTTGCTTTGTCGCTGTCTCCCGCGTTTGCGAGGTAGCGCAAGGAAACAGACGAAAGAAATGGCCCAACCCACCCCCATACACATGTATATACATACACGTCCACACACGCAAATATACATACCTATGCATCTCAATGTACACATATATATACACACACAGACACATACATATATACCCATGCACACAATTCACAGTGTCTGCCTTTATTCATTCCCATCGCCACCTCGCCACACATGGAATACCATCCCCCTCCCCGCTCATGTGTGCGAGGTAGCGCTAGGAAAAGACAACAAAGGCCCCATTCGTTCACACTCAGTCTCTAGCTGTCATGCAATAATACCCCAGACGCTTCACATGCCCTGATTCAATCCACTGACAGCACGTCAACCCCGGTATACCACATCGATCCAATTCACTCTATTCCTTGCCCGTCTTTCACCCTCCTGCATGTTCAGGCCTCGATCACTCAAAATCTTTTTCACTCCATCTTTCCACCTCCACTTTGGTCTCCCACTTTTCCTCGTTCCCTCCACCTCCGACATATATATCCTCTTGGTCAATCTTTCCTCACTCATTCTCTCCATGTGCCCAAACCATTTCAAAACACCCTCTTCTGCTCTCTCAACCACGCTCTTTTTATTTCCACACATCTCTCTTACCCTTACATTACTTACTCGATCAAACCACCTCACACCACACATTGTTCTCAAACATCTCATTTCCAGCACATCCACCCTCCTGCGCACAACTCTATCCATAGCCCACGCCTCGCAACCATACAACATTGTTGGAAGCACTATTCCTTCAAACATACCCATTTTTGCTTTCCAAGATAATGTTCTCGACTTCCAAACATTCTTCAAGGCTCCCAGGATTTTCGCCCCCTCCCCCACCCTATGATTCACTTCCGCTTCCATGGTTCCATCCGCTGCCAGATCCACTCCCAGATATCTAAAACACTTTACTTCCTCCAGTTTTTCTCCATTCAAACTTACCTCCCAATTGACTTGACCCTCAACCCTACTGTACCTAATAACCTTGCTCTTATTCACATTTACTCTTAACTTTCTTCTTTCACACACTTTACCAAACTCAGTCACCAGCTTCTGCAGTTTCTCACATGAATCAGCCACCAGCGCTGTATCATCAGCGAACAACAACTGACTCACTTCCCAAGCTCTCTCATCCACAACAGACTTCATACTTGCCCCTCTTTCCAAAACTCTTGCATTCACCTCCCAAACAACCGCATCCATAAACAAATTAAACAACCATGGAGACATCACACACCCCTGCCGCAAACCTACATTCACTGAGAACGAATCACTGTCCTCTCTTCCTACACGTACACATGCCTTACATCCTCGATAAAAACTTTTCACTGCTTCTAACAACTTGCCTCCCACACCATATATTCTTAATACCTTCCATAGAGCATCTCTATCAACTCTATCATATGCCTTCTCCAGATCCATAAATGCTACTTACAAATCCATTTGCTTTTCTAAGTATTTCTCACATACATTCTTCAAAGCAAACACCTGATCCACACATCCTCTACCACTTCTGAAACCACACTGCTCTTCCCCAATCTGATGCTCTGTACATGCCTTCACCCTCTCAATCAATACCCTCCCATATAATTTACCAGGAATACTCAACAAACTTATACCTCTGTAATTTGAGCACTCACTCTTATCCCCTTTGCCTTTATACAGTGGCACTATGCACGCATATATATATATATATATATATATATATATATATATATATATATATATATATATATATATATATATATATATATATATATATTGCAAAGGATCCTTTTATGGACCAAAATCCGCATCGAGGATGCTTTTTCAATAGATAAAGGTTGGATGAACAGGATTTTACTGGACGTAACAAAAATATAGTAAAGTTTAACCCGACAGACTAGTTTTAATGAGATAGAAATGAGTACCAGGAATTCTGACGAGCCGAGTTTGAGATGGTTCCTGAAACTGTATTGTTCCCAATCAAGTATCGTAGTATTTCCAGTATTTAGTGGTATCACCATTCTGTATATACGTAAATAGGCTGTGTATGTCTTCTCTATACATACCTTTGTGTAAACCAAAGAACAACAGTTTATGATATTGTCAGTGAAATGAAGCAGAGAATTTCAAAACCAACACTATGGAGTTTGTGTTTACCAGCGACCAGATTGCCGTCCGTATGTTTCTTCCACACATGACAATGGTCTCCCATCATGATGGTGGCAGTGGTTGTGGCGATGATAGTTAGGTGTAGATTGATGGTCTCGCTGCTTTTACGTAGCCTCACCAGATTCATAAAAAGCTTTAGATTTTCACATACTTGATGGTGTATCTCCTCTACATGTTCCTGCAGCTCCCCCACGAGATCCCATGAACCGTCCAGAGTCTCCTAATCAGGCTGTCATGTGGTCAGTGTGAGTACATCTCGCAGCAATTATCAGTCATATGTCGTGTATTTCATGTAAATGCGCGCGGTATAATAATTTGATATTCACAGTTAAGAGGCACTTACGTTAGACAAAAGTTATGTTTTAACTAGTTTCTCTGAAACTTAGTTTGGTTTCAGAAATAGATATATCCTTGCCGAATATGCCCTCTCAGCGTACGCTGTGTTTAACGGTGACAGAGGAAACGAAATAGGCGGTGGTGATTTGCTCTTCGTTAAAGTTAACCGTAATCCTGTACTGAAAAATATAGTGGCTGTATTTTATGTGGACATTAAAGGTAAGCTTCGAAAGAAAACAAGGGTAAGAATAGTGTGCAGACCCTCCATGTAGATGCCACACGGTAGACAAAAGATGTTTATAATAATAGGATTCGATCGCTGTAGGAGATTCCAGCATGCTGGTATCAAAGTGGGACGAATGCCTTTCCAGTGGGTCTGGGAGTGGAATTTACTGAGAGTTGATTTATAGCATCCAAAAAAATCGTTGAAAAGCCTATTTGCGATGTGAATGTATTAAACTTAGTTCTAGCTGCAGACGAGGATCTCATCTATCGTGTCGCGGTTCGAGAAAAATCTAGTACGAGTAATCAGTGGTAAATTACTGTTGAAGTAACTATCAGTATTGCCTGTAATGTTGGCCAACACGGCAGATTTAAATGAAATTTACAGTGTTCTTGACAGGTTGAACAGGGGTGTGGTCATCATGAAGATGATATGAATGTGGCTTTGAAAACAGGTAAGGATATTCGGGTTAGAAGAGAGGACATACGTGCTAACGCGTAGCGCAATGGACGATCAGTTTCTAGAACCATGCCTGAACGATAGAACAGCGAAGTGATGAATTGCTTAATATCTCAGATTATAACCCACAGCAACCTGAAAAGAGTGCGATGACCAGAGTGATGGAGTGGATTGCGTAAATTTGTGCAAAAATAAAAAATCATCAGTGTCAATATGGCGTCTTAATTGCTGCTGATGATGATGGCAAAAGAAACCCTAAAGAATTTCGAAGTTAAGTTAAAAGTAAGAGGGCCATTACCATCGTCAATTGGTCCATTCCTTACGGAAAAGGATGACCTGGTACAAGACAGTAATACCATGGACAAGACCTTACTTGAATTTCTTTACTTTCATTCATATTTACTGTTGAAGACGCATCTCTGTGTTCCAATCTCATTGCTAGCATAGATCATTTTGCAACGTAGTGACATACACGCTCAAGATATATACTGTCAGAATTAAACGTATCGGAAGCTGAATGATGTTTTATTTCGAGAAGCATTAAGAAGTTAAAAGTTAGATTGCTCGTTAAGCCCTCGACTGCTCCTTTCAATAACACTAGCGGCAAGGAAAGCGCCATAGGAATTGAAGTTTGCTAATGTGACACCGTGCTCAAAAGGCTTGATATGTCCCTGTCCGGAAATTATCGCCCAATAAGCTTGACGCTTATGGTTGGCAGACTTATGGAAACCATCAGTGGAGACATGAACTTTTATCGTACAGATGCTCACCACTTTATTAATGATTTGATTTGCATTATGGTTCATCGACGAATTGTTTCATATACGACCAGTCTGCTTGATATCTTTCATGATGTGACCAACATAGATAATCAGAGGTAGAGCAGCTGATGTCATTTTATCGTAGATTTTCAGAAACCCTTAGATAAAGTCCCGTATCAACGACTCCCAGCAAAATTAAGATGTAGATGTTATGCTTCTGTGATTAGAACATTGGTTGAATGGACGTGAAGAAGGAATAGTTATCAGCCGTCCAACCTCAGAAGGTGAGACGAAACAAGTGGTGTGCTGCAGGGATCAGTCTTGGACTAATTCTATTTTTGATATCTATTGTTGACATTTATAATGGGCTTTTGTGTAAGAAATCAACAGTTCACAGACGATCGAAGCCATGAAACAAACCTTCGACAGGATATGAACGTTTACAATTGAAAGCTGACTTGGAAAAACTGATAGACGGTTTACAAGGTGGGAAATGAATTCTAATGTAAAGAAAAGTAAAGTTATACACATCCGCAGACACAACTCTGATAAACTGATCCTTCTTTACAGTTCATTGGCGCGTCCAACATTATATCTTGGTTTAGTTTTCGTCACGCTGCCTAGAAGGAAAATATAAAAAAGAGTGATAGAGTACGTCGGCGAGCTACCAAGATGATTCCCGGACAGAGATAAATCTTATCATGGCCATCTTGGAAACCAAAACTTATATAGCTAAGAAAGTTTAAGATTATGAGGTGATGTAAAATTATCAGAGCTTCGCCAGGCTTAATTTAAGATGCTATTTGAGGCTAGGTCTGTCTGATGTCACTCTTATTGACGGATGTAAACACGTGGGCGAGCGTTTTGCATTAATTGAAACTACGTAGTTGTTTAACAGGATTGGTTACATAATGATTTACCAATAGGTGTAGTTGATAGAAAAAAGAATGGATATCGCTTCAAGTATGTGACTGATAACATTTGCGCCTTCCTAGATGGAAGTCCTTCTGCTTTGTTGTTTTTTCCAACTCTGTTATGATTTGAAACTTACTTTTCTGATCACTTCTGTACCATTCATTTCTTTGCATGTGATGTAAAATATAATCTCTTCTAAAAACATACTCTCATGTTATACCCGAGGATATTAACTCGCTCCTTCACTTAAAGTCTTTTGAGCCTCGAACTCCAATGAAAATGCCAAGGGTTCTCCTGTGATTGAGGGCTAGAGAATGATTCCTTTTAGAGAAAGGATACTGGCTATAAAGTACTGTACCCAGTTCTCTAATGGGGACTCAATGGTTTGTTGCTTTTGACGTAGTGATCTGTTGCTTCTTGAATTCCTTTGTTAACGAACTGCGAAAGTCGTATGAAAGAATTATAGTGGAATGTTAAGGAGTTTTTGAAGGTGTCAGAATGGAGGCGTTTGGAAAAAGGAAACTGTCCCTTACCTCATGTGGACCTTTTAGTAGAGAGTCTCGTTATGTTTTCCTTACTGATACGGAATTTGTGGATGTTTCTTTCTTATATATCTCCCATTGCCATATAAGTGGACGATATGATTTAGTATAGGAGAGAGATTCAAACCTTATGGTACTTTTCTCATTTGTTTGATGAAGTGATGTAACGCAGTGTGGTGGGTGGTGCCAGCCGCGCCAGTACATCAGCATTGGACAGCATCACGCGGGGGCACTGGTTCTTCTGGCTAGCTGCCCGGATAGGTGAGGAGGCGGCACTCTTGCGCATGCGCATACCTTAAGATCATGCTAGTTCTTGAATATCCATTCGATATGTTTTTTTCTCTCCGTCGTCAGACATTTACGTAAGAACTGCAATTTCACGGTTGATCCTTGATAACTATGTTTGATGACGTTAGAATATTGAAGTTTTTTTTTTTCATTAATGTCTGTTTTTGCATTAATATCTGTTTTATAAATGTCGGAATGTGATGTTTGATGCGTGGACGGGGAGCCTCAGGCAGTCCGGGCAAAAATTGCAACTGTTTGTGTTGATGCTGGACGGATTATGTGAGGTTTCTAGCGTCGAAACCCACACCCTAGCACCACCTTGCCACATCTTGCGAGTGCATATGAATAATGTATAGTGACCGTAAAGGTGGATGGCATTCTTATACACCACAGAATAAGTCGAGACGAATTGATCCATTGGTGAGGAGAAAGATACTTTTTGCCCAAGAGGAAGTGGAACAGAAGTGAGAAGTGATCCTTGGTATAGAGGAGAGGACAGAGTTGTCTACGTGATGTGGAATAGAGTGTTAGCCGCACTGTATGGAAAGACGGTAGCATCACTGTGAAGTGGATCCCGGTAGATGTGTTCTGAAAAGCTGGATATGTGTTGTGAAACACCGTTAGCATCCAAGTGTGAAACATTTTCATCCTCCTGTAGAGTGGAAGAGACTCTGCTGTCACTCATGTGAAACATTCTGTTACATTTATAGTGTAAGATATATGTTTCTATCCTGGTGTGAAACAAACTTTATCACTATCATGCCATGAAACAGACTATGTTACATTCACGGTGTGGAACAGACACTTTTATTCTCGTGTTGCGAAACAGACAGTCGTACCATCGGTGTGCTGCAGAGGGAGAATCATCCTCTTACGTGGAGCAAGTACGCGGTACGTCAATGTACGTATGTGGAATACGTATATGGTATGTCGGCATATGTGGAGCAGGTGCACGGTACGTCAGTATTCGCACGTGGAACAGGTACACAGTATGTCAGCATATGTGGAGCAGTTACACAGTACTTCATCAGGTAGAGCAGGTGCACGGTACGTCATCAGGTAGAGCAGGTACACGGTGCGTCAACATGTAGAGCAGGTACACAGTACGTCAACACTAGTGAAGCAGGTACACGGTATATCAACACAGATGGAGAAGGTACACTGTAGGTCAAGAGAAGTGAAGCAGGTACACGGTACGTCAACACAGGTAGAGCAAGCACACGGTGCGTCAACGCAAGTGAAGCAGATACATGGTACGTCAACAGAAGTGAAGTAGGTACGCAGCACGTCAGCACAGGCGGAGCAGGTACACGGTACGTCAACACATATGTAACTGATACACAGTACGTAGACGCAAGTCGAGCGGGTACACGGTACGTAAACAAATATTCAATAATTTCCAATCCAGTATCAAGACAATTCGAGGTTCAGTTTATACAATATTCACAAATTAGGACTCCTTCCCGGTGAAATATCTATAATAGCCTTTAGTCTCTGACGTCATTACTTTCATTGACACAAAAGTGTCTGACGTCATTGCTTTTGTTACTGGCTGATGTCTCTGACTTCTTTCGTCGCCTCTAATAGGGCCTTTCTCTGTGATTGTTGCATGTTATTGTGATGGAATTTTACACTTGTGTTGCCCGATCAATTCGCCTTGTTTACATACCATGATTCTCAGCCTTATATATGTAGACCCCATGTTTACGCTGTGTGTAATTATGTTATTCATGATTACCTAATTTTACAGTACTGAGAGAGACTTCCACACTCTTGGGGGAGCCAATACTTTGTGTACTTACTAACCGTAAATACTTATTTTCATTACTTGGGGAGGGCTTTACACTTGTGTATGTATATGTGTGTGTGTGTGTGTGTGTGTGTGTGTGTGTGTGTGTGTGTGTGTGTGTGTGTGTGTGGAATGCGGGTTGATAATGCCGTAGAGCGTTTTCAGTGCCCAACACAGTGTCCAAAACGTGCTTGAGGAGCACTTAGGAAGGACTTAGGTGGAGCCTGGGTAGGAGCTGAGGAAGGCTTAGGGAAGACTTGAGGGCGAAAATTAGAAAGCTGTAGAGAAAATCTGTGGAATACGAGGGGAGGACCCGATGAGGAACTGGGGAAGATTTGGGGAGGACTTAAAGACTTTAGGAGTAACTGGTGAGGACATGGGGATAATCAATTTGGTCTCTCTCTCTCTCTCTCTCTCTCTCTCTCTCTCTCTCTCTCTCTCTCTCTCTCTCTCTCTCTCTCTCTCTCTCTCTCTCTCTCTCTCTCTTTCATGGTCGAACCGTAGTATCTGTGAGTACCAAGGTTTTGAAGCAGGTATTTTAGTATTTGGGTAAAGTTTAAGATACTGCACGTTGGCCTTGAAGGGTATTAAGAGGCCACCAAAGACCGACATACATACATATACACATAAATACATATACATATGTATATAGGTAGATAGACAAACAAACAACCAAGGTTTGGCAACTTCTTTTAACCATTGCTTGATTTTGCCTGACACCTGGAAACTCTCTCCCACGTCAGAATCATATCTGGTAATACCAAGGTGGGCTAGAGGTGAGGGTTGTCATATAAGCTAAACCTTACAAAGACACAAGAACAGGACGAATGTGGGAGAGACTGAATATTGTCGTCAGATGAAGATATGAAACCAAACACATTATGTTTATGGACAGGAAAATTATGTAGTTAAAAGAAAGTGATTAGTACGATGGTAAAGAATTATTTAAGGTGAAAAGTGGGAAGAGATCAAAGTAATGGGGAAGCATAGAAAAAATTATGGAGATAGAAGAGGACAGCAGATATAGAGACGTTGAGAAAGAAAATGAAGATAGGAGAGGATAGGAAATATGGAGACGTTAAAAGAGATTGTTAAGATAGAAGAGGACAGCAAGTATAGGGACTTTGAAAAAGATAGTGAAGATAGAAGAGGACAGCAAATATAGAGACGTTGGAAAAGATAGTGCAGATGGTGAAGGGTTGAAAAAGATGGCGAAGAGAATAGGGGACAGCAAATATAGAAACAATGAATGTGAACAAAAGTTGAAGACAATACAGACGTTGGAAAAAGGAAGTGGATATGTGTCGACTGAAATATTCTGTAACACGAAGAAATGAGTTGATTCTCGCGGCGAACGGTAAACCAGCATTATTGACTGGAAAGAACCATGTTAATGTCGGGTTAATTAGTGAAGTTGGTGTGATCAAAGACTTACAAAGTTATGACATTCAATTAGATGTTCTTATGGAACAGTAATTAAGCACGTGAAGCCTTTGATGTTATGTTGAATCTTATGTCTGATTGTAGACGAGTCCATAAAGTCTCTCTGACTAGTCAGGTTGTGAAAAGTCCGTGGTCCTACCGTCCACAGCCCCAGGCAATGTAATTGATCAAAAGAGACACAACGAACCTTGCTTTCTGGCTGAGCTGTAGAGGTTAACGACCTACCAGACCATCGTAAGGTATATTTAAGTTTAACGTAATGTCTTAGACCCTGCTGCGGGGGTAGAAGACCTCCGAAACTATCGTAATGTATACATGAGGTAAAGTAAGGTAAGTTCCCAGACCCAGCTGTGAGGGCAGAAGACCTCTGAAACCATAGTAAGATAAAGTAAGGTCCCAGACTCAGCTGTGGGAGGGGCGGGCGGGTAGAAGACTTCTAAAACCATTTTAAGGAATTCGTAAGTTAAAGCAAGGTCCCAGACCCAGCTGTCGATATAAAAGAGCCACCAAAGCCGAACTTAAAACTAGCTCGCTGCTCATCTAATTCTACAACTGATTACTCATCACAACCAATTAATCCTCTCCTCATAACTCGAACGATTTCCAAGAAGACTTCTTTACCTTTTCATATTCCCAGTGGAAAATAAAGGAAAAGAAATAGAGTTACTGATCTGGTTGGACCCATCTAGGGAATTCACTTTAACCCCTTGAGCATTGCGAAACGACCTCGAGCACGGCGATACGACCAACTGAGCATGATGAAGCGACCTCGAGCACGGCGATACGACCACTTGAGCACGGTGATGCGACCACTTGAGCACGGTGATGCGACCTCTTCCCACTTGAGTGCGATGGCTCAACTTGAAAACTGTATTGCTTAAATTAACACTTGACTTCGTATTGTTTTAGCATAACACAAACTTATATCAGGTTAAAATAATATAATGATTTATATTTCTCATATAATTCTCATTTGTGGCTATAATATATCGGGCTTCACTCTTGTCTTCATGTATATAACTTTCAGATCTTATGTATTAAAACTCCGTTTTATTAATGGCGGAATAAACCGAGTATTAACAATGAGCGTATATAGTTACGGATTTATGAAGATAATGGCGGAATAAACTGAGTATTAACAATGACCGTATATAGTTACGGATTTATGAAGATAATGAAGATAATGAAGATAACTGAGTATTAACAATGAGCGTATATAGTTACGGATATATGAAGATAATGGCGGAATAAACTGAGTATTAACAATGAGCGTATATAGTTACGGATATATAAAGATATTGCAGATCAGTTACAAAGGAAAACGTGATCCAGGATGATGCTGGTGGCCACAAGGAAGATAGAACACAAAGGTCCGAGCGCTTTCGTGATAATTCACATCTTCAGGGATACAGAGATACGGTGTGTGTGTGTGTGTGTGTGTGTGTGTGTGAGTGTGTAATTATTATCAACTTCGTCTATAACAGGTTTATAGGAAAACCCTCGACATAACTGCAAATGATAAGACTTGATTATTTCATAGCAACTGGGATGCAGTACTCACGTCCAAGCGACAGATATGGTACTGCTTCACATCTCCATAAAACAATGGGTTTATCGTTGGTGATGGTGGTACATTGGCATGAACACCGTGCTTAACCTCTTGAGGACAACGGTATGACACTAAAGCACAACGGTACTACCATAGAGCACGACGGAACGATCCTGGAGCTGGACGATACGATCCCAGGGTACGACTGTACGATCCTAGGTCGTGAGAGTTCGTTTCTAAAGTACGGCGGTAAGATCATAAAGCACAATAATAAAAGTCTATATCATGACATGCGTCACATATTTCTGGAAGATGTTGTGTGATGGAAATTTCTCAAAAAGGATTGCTGATTTGAGACTGATCCTTAAGGATTCATTATTATTTTATTTCAGAATGCATTTTGAGAGTCAGCTAAAGTTATGTTATATTTATTCCATAAGAGAGGTTGAGTATATGAACTTATTATTATTATTATTATTATTATTATTATTATTATTATTATATGTCATTTTTTACTTTATTATCCTTTGTCGTTGTCTCCCGCGTTAGCGAGGTACCGCAAGGAAACAGACGAAAGAATGGCCCAACCCAACCCCCATACACATGTATATACATACGTCCACACACGCAAATATACATACCTACACAGCTTTCCATGGTTTACCCCAGACGCTTCACATGCCTTGATTCAATCCACTGACAGCACGTCAACCCCGGTATACCACATCGCTCCAATTCACTCTATTCCTTGCCCTCCTTTCACCCTCCTGCATGTTCAGGCCCCGATCACACAAAATCTTTTTCACTCCATCTTTCCACATCCAATTTGGTCTCCCTCTTCTCCTTGCTCCCTCCACCTCCGACACATATATCCTCTTGGTCAATCTTTCCTCACTCATCCTCTCCATGTGCCCAAACCACTTCAAAACACCCTCTTCTGCTCTCTCAACCACGCTCTTTTTATTTCCACACATCTCTCTTACCCTACGTTACTCACTCGATCAAACCACCTCACACCACACATTGTCCTTAAACATCTCATTTCCAGCACATCCATCCTCCTGCGCACAACTCTATCCATAGCCCACGCCTCGCAACCATACAACATTGTTGGAACCACTATTCCTTCAAACAAACCCATTTTTGCTTTCCGAGATAATGTTTTCGACTTCCACACATTCTTCAAGGCCCCCAGAATTTTCGCCCCCTCCCCCACCCTATGATCCACTTCCGCTTCCATGGAAAATGATTTGGTAAACTGAGAAGAGGTAGTGAAAGCTTTGCGGAAGATGAAAGCCGGCAAGGCAACAGGTTTGGATGGTATTGCAGTGGAATTTATTAAAAAAGGGGGTGACTGTATTGTTGACTGGTTGGTAAGGTTATTTAATGTATGTATGACTCATGGTGAGGTGCCTGAGGATTGGCGGAATGCGTGCATAGTGCCATTGTACAAAGGCAAAGGGGATAAGAGTGAGTGCTCAAATTACAGAGGTGTAAGTTTGTTGAGTATTCCTGGTAAATTATATGGGAGGGTATTGATTGAGAGGGTGAAGGCATGTACAGAGCATCAGATTGGGGAAGAGCAGTGTGGTTTCAGAAGTGGTAGAGGATGTGTGGATCAGGTGTTTGCTTTGAAGAATGTATGTGAGAAATACTTAGAAAAGCAAATGGATTTGTATGTAGCATTTATGGATCTGGAGAAGGCATATGATAGAGTTGATAGAGATGCTCTGTGGAAGGTATTAAGAATATATGGTGTGGGAGGAAAGTTGTTAGAAGCAGTGAAAAGTTTTTATCGAGGATGTAAGGCATGTGTACGTGTAGGAAGAGAGGAAAGTGATTGGTTCTCAGTGAATGTAGGTTTGCGGCAGGGGTGTGTGATGTCTCCATGGTTGTTTAATTTGTTTATGGATGGGGTTGTTAGGGAGGTAAATGCAAGAGTTTTGGAAAGAGGGGCAAGTATGAAGTCTGTTGGGGATGAGAGAGCTTGGGAAGTGAGTCAGTTGTTGTTCGCTGATGATACAGCGCTGGTGGCTGATTCATGTGAGAAACTGCAGAAGCTGGTGACTGAGTTTGGTAAAGTGTGTGGAAGAAGAAAGTTAAGAGTAAATGTGAATAAGAGCAAGGTTATTAGGTACAGTAGGGTTGAGGGTCAAGTCAATTGGGAGGTGAGTTTGAATGGAGAAAAACTGGAGGAAGTGAAGTGTTTTAGATATCTGGGAGTGGATCTGGCAGCGGATATATATATATATATATATATATATATATATATATATATATATATATATATATATATATATATAAAATATATATTGTTTATTATATTATTCTTTTTTTTATTTTGGCCCAACCCACCCCCATACACATGTATATACACACACGTCCACACACGCAAGTGTACATGCCTCTACATCTCAATGTACACATATATATACACACACAGACACACACACACATATATATATATATATATATATATATATATATATATATATATATATATATATATATATATATATATATATATATATATATATATATATCCATGCACACAATTCACACTGTCTGCCTTTATTCATTTCCATCGCCACCTCGCCACACATGGAATACCATCCCCCTCCCCCCCTCATGTGTGCGGGGTAGCGCTAGCAAAAGACAACAAAGGCCTCATTCGTTCACACTCAGTCTCTAGCTGTCATGCGATAATGCCCGAAACCACAGCTCCCTTTCCACATCCAGGCCCCACACAGCTTTCCATGGTTTACCCAAGACGCTTCACATGCCCTGATTCAATCCACTACAGCACGTCAACCCCGGTATACCACATCGATCCAATTCACTCTATTCCTTGCCCACCTTTCACCCTCCTGCATGTTCAGGCCCCGATCACTCAAAATCTTTTTCACTCCATCTGTCCACCTCCAATTTTGTCTCCCACTTCTCCTCGTTCCCTCCACCTCCGACACATGTATCCTCTTGGTCAATCTTTCCTCACTCATTCTCTCCATGTGCCCAAACCATTTCAAAACACCCTCTTCTGCTCTCTCAACCACGCTCTTTTTATTTCCACACATCTCTCTTACCCTTACATTACTTACTCGATCAAACCACCTCACACCACACATTGTCCTCAAACATCTCATTTCCAGCACATCCACCCTCCTGCGCACAACTCTATCCATAGCCCACGCCTCGCAACCATACAACATTGTTCGAACCACTATTCCTTCAAACATACCCATTTTTGCTTTCCGAGATAATGTTCTCGACTTCCACACATTCTTCAAGGCTCCCAGGATTTTCGCCCCCTCCCCCACCCTATGATTCACTTCCGCTTCCATGGTTCCAACCGCTGCCAGATCCACTCCCAGATATCTAAAACACTTTACTTCCTCCAGTTTTTCTCCATTCAAACTTACCTCCCAATTGACTTGACCCTCAACCCTACTGTACCTAATAACCTTGCTCTTATTCACATTTACTCTTAACTTTCTTCTTTGACACACTTTACCAAACTCAGTCACCAGCTTCTGCAGTTTCTCACATGAATCAGCCACCAGCGCTGTATCATCAGCGAACAACAACTGACTCACTTCCCAAGCTCTCTCATCCACAACAGACTTCATTTTTGCCCCTCTTTCCAAAACTCTTGCATTCACCTCCCTAACAACCCCATCCATAAACAAATTAAACAACCATGGAGACATCACACACCCCAGCCGCAAACCTACATTCACTGAGAACCAATCACTTTCCTCTCTTCCTACACGTACACCTGCCTTACATCCTCGATAAAAACTTTTCACTGCTTCTGACAACTTGCCACCCACACCATATATTCTTAATACCTTCCACAGAGCATCTCTATCAACTCTATCATATGCCTTCTCCAGATCCATAAATGCTACATATAAATCCATTTGCTTTTCTAAGCATTTCTCACATACATTCTTCAAAGCAAACACCTGATCCACACATCCTCTACCACTTCTGAAACCACACTGCTCTTCCCCAACTGCTCTTCCCCAATCTGATGCTCTGTACTTGCCTTCACCCTCTCAATCAATACCCTTCCATATAATTTACCAGGAATACTCAACAAACTTATACCTCTGTAATTTGAGCACTCACTCTTATCCCCTTTGCCTTTGTGCAATGGCACTATGCAAGCATTCCGCCAATCCTCAGGCACCTCACCACGAGTCATACATACATTAAATAACCTTACCAACCAGTCAACAATACAGTCACCCCCTTTTTTTAATAAATTCCACTGCAATACCATCCAAACCTGCTGCCTTGCCGGCTTTCATCTTCCGCAAAGCTTTTACTGCCTCTTCTCTGTTTACCAAATCATTTTCCCCAACCCTCTCACTTTGCACACCACCTCGACCAAGACACCCTATATCTGCCACTCTGTCATCAAACACATTCAACAAACCTTCAAAACACTCACTCCATCTCCTCACATCACCACTACTTGTTATCACCTCCCCATTTGCGCCCTTCACTGAAGTTCCCATTTGCTCCCTTGTCTTACGCACTTTATTTACCTCTTTCCAGAACATCTTTTTATTCTCCCTAAAATTTAATGATATTCTCTCACCCCAACTCTCATTTGCCCTCTTTTTCACCTCTTGCACCTTTCTCTTGACCTCCTGTCTCTTTCTTTTATACATCTCCCACTCAATTGCATTTTTTCCCTGCAAAAAATCGTCCAAATGCCTCTCTCTTCTCTTTCACGAATAATCTTACTTCTTCATCCCACCACTCACTACCCTTTCTAATCAACCCACCTCCCACGCTTCTCATGCCACAAGCATCTTTTGCGCAATCCATCACTGATTCCCTAAATACATCCCATTCCTCCCCCACTCCCCTTACTTCCATTGTTCTCACCTTTTTCCATTCTGTACTCAGTCTCTCCTGGTACTTCCTCACACAAGTCTCTGGGGATAGGGGTGAAAGAATACTTCCCTCGCATTCCTCACGTGTCGTAGAAGGCGACTAGAGGGGACGGGAACGGGGGGCCAGAAATCCTCCCCTCCTTGTATTTTTAACTTTCTAAAAAATGGGAAACAGAAGGAGTCACGGGGGGAGTGCTCATCCTCCTTGTAGACTCAGGTTGGGGTGTCTAAATGTGTGTGGATGTAACCAAGATGTGAAAAAAGGAGAGATAGGTAGTATGTTTGAGGAAAGGAACCTGGATGTTTTGGCTCTGAGTGAAACGAAGCTCAAGGGTAAAGGAGAAGAGTGGTTTGGGAATGTCTTAGGAGCAAAGTCAGGGGTTAGTGAGAGGACAGGAGCAAGGGAAGGAGTAGCAGTACTCCTGAAACAGGAGTTGTGGGGGTATGTGATAGAATGTAAGAAAGTAAATTCTCGATTAATATGGGTAAAACTGAAAGTTGATGGAGAGAGTTGGGTGATTATTGGTGCATATGCACCTGGGCATGAGAAGAAAGATCATGAGAGGCAAGTGTTTTGGGAGCAGCTGAATGAGTGTGTTAGTGGTTTTGATGCACGCGACCGGGTTATAGTGATGGGTGATTTGAATGCAAAGGTGAGTAATGTGGCAGTTGAGGGAATAATTGGTATACATGGGGTGTTCAGTGTTGTAAATGGAAATGGTGAAGAGCTTGTAGATTTATGTGCTGAAAAAGGACTGGTGATTGGGAATACCTGGTTTAAAAAGCGAGAATTACATAAGTATACGTATGTAAGTAGGAGAGATGGGCAGAGAGCGTTATTGAATTATGTGTTAATTGACAGGCGCGCGAAAGAGAGACTTTTGGATGTAAATGTGCTGAGAGGTGCAACTGGAGGGATGTCTGATCATTATCTTGTGGAGGCTAAGGTGAAGATTTGTAGGGGTTTTCAGAAAAGAAGAGTGAATGTCGGGGTGAAGAGGGTGGTGAGAGTAAGTGAGCTTGGGGTATATATATATATTTATATATATATTTTTTTTTTATACTAATCGCCATTTCCCGCATTAGCGAGGTAGCGTTAAGAACAGAGGATGAGGACTGGGCCTTTGAGGGAATATCCTCACCTGGCCCCTTTCTCTGTTTCTTCTTTTGGAAAAAAAAAAAAAAATGAGGGGAGGATTTCCAGCCTCCCGCTCCCTTCCCTTTTAGTCGCCTTCTACGACACGCAGGGAATACGTGGGAAGTATTCTTTCTCCCCTATCCCCAGGGATAATTTATATATATATATATATATATATATATATATATATATATATATATATATATATATATGTGTGTGTGTGTGTGTATATATATATATATATATATATATATATATATATATATATATATATATATATATATATAATGTATTCATCTATATATTATTTCATATTTTGTCGCTGTCTTCCGCGTTAGCGAGGTAGCGCAAGGAAACAGACGAAAGAATGGCCCATCCCACCACCCACATACTCATGTATCTACAGACACGCCACACACGCACGTATACGTACCTTTACATTTCAACGTATACATACATATACATACACAGACATATACACATATTCATACTTGCTGCCTTTATTCATTTCCGTCGCCACCCCGCCACACATGAGATAGCCAGCCAGCCAGCCGCTTACTTACTCGATGGTGTATAATGAGGCTATCTGCTGGAGGACTGTGCAGGGGAAGGAGAGATAACAGAAGACATGATGGCCTATTAGGAGGTTATCTGCTTGAGAACAGTAATGGTATCCTACATTCCTAATCCATATAGGTAGAGTATGCAGAGTATGCAGCGAAAAAAAAAGAAAAGAAAAAACAAGACTCCTTTCCACGCACCATCACACCCTGAGGAAACATACTGCCGAATCTGATCAAAAGAGGTCATGCAGGCAGAGCGAAAGGTCATCTTAGTGTCCTTCGCCCAGACAGGGTAGCATACTTGACCTCTCTACACGCACAACAGTCTTCTGTTAGCGCTCAAAGAGCAGCTTTGATGGTCTCCCGTGCCATAGTCAGTCGAGCGTTCGTCCACTTTACTCGGATGCTCACTATGTTTGTGTTTTAGGCAGGTCGCCAATTATAAGAACGCTGCCGCCACTGTACTAACACTGTGCTGACGCCGGGACTCTGAGGCCGCCCTCAAGGGCCCTCGATAATTTCCATGATCTGACACGTATTGACTGTAAACAGTGCTGTCTGACCGCTGATGGTTTCCTGCCCAAGCGCGTCGTCTTTTGAGTTACATAATGTGAGATACAATAGCCCTTCTGTCTTCCTTCCTAGGCACGTAATGAGATAATATATCTCTTTGTCATCCTCTCTTGTTACATCATGTGAGATACAGTAAACTTTTGTCATCTTTGTTTTTCTCCTTTAAGATAAGAATCGTACCATCCTCCCCGTCAGTGGACTGGCCAAAGGCTCTCCTTCACTGACTGGCGAAAGGTCCTAGCCTAAGTGTCGTTTTACGTCTCAGTAGACCGAAAAAGGATCCAGCCCGTCGTTGGACTGATCAGCAAAGATATGGTCTTAGTGGAGAACCCAAAGGTTTTTGCGTATTAGTAAGCGACCGTCATTGAGCGGCAGGAGCCTTCACTAGCTCACCTTGTGACAAACAAATGCTACGACCGTGTTTCCTGCACCACCCAGCCAACGGTGGACGGCCTCACCCTCGTCGTGGAAGCTGTAACCAACCAGCTAGTCCTGTGGCTTCCTGAAGCTCTTTTCCATCCACTGGTGTGTGTGTGTGTGTGTGTGTGTGTGTGAGAGAGAGAGAGAGAGAGAGAGAGAGAGAGAGAGAGAGAGAGAGAGAGAGAGAGAGAGAGAGAGAGAGAGAGGCAATACATTACTTTCACTAGACACTCACAACCACGAGAATCTCTGCCGCTAGAAGTCTATATTCCCTCCACATTCCACCCGAAGTGTGTGAAAAAAGTTAGACATAAACTTTCTGGAATTACATCAGACTAGCTGGAAAACTGCCATTTGTTTTTGCACAAATAATCCAATGTACTTGTATTAACACTGACTAGTCAACACTTCATTCATCCACATCCTTCAATTCTGCTCCCTCTTCTTTCACTCGATCTGCATCTCTTCTTGACACAGCGTCCTCAATAAACTCAGACTTGGACAGGATATATCATTAAGGTACAAAAAATCTTGTCAAGTTTAATGCCTCCAAGACCCAATTTCTACCCATATCTCTCTCGAAAACTCCTCACAACTTTCATGTTTCCTCTTACGTTTCTGTAATTTCACCTCTTGATTCAGTAAACATACTTGGTATTAATGTAACATCCACTCTTTCTTGGAAACCCCATATCACAGGAATAGCTAATTCTGCCTCTAAAAAACTGGGTATCTTGTTTAGATGTCGAAGCTTCTTCACTTCTGAGCAGTTGCTCCTTTTATACAAGGGATTGATTCGTCCTTGTATGGAGTACTACTGTCACATTTGGAGTGGTTCTACCTCTGTATGCTTAACTGACAGAGTTGAGTCGAAAGCAATCCGGCTTGTAAACTGTTCCAGGCTAACTCCCAAACTTGACCCCTTTCCCCTACGCTGCAGTGTTGGTTCACTTTCCCTTTTCTGTAGGTATTACTTTGGTTTCTGCTCCCGAGAGCTGGCTGCTTGTGTTCCCCCACCACTAGCTAGACAACGCAATACTCGGCAAGCTGCTCCGCCACATGATTATTGTGTATCCATCGGCAACTCAAGAGTGGGCTGTTTTGATACCTGCTTCTTTTCCTACGCATCGTAGCTATATAACTCTACCTTCTCATGCTCTTCCCAACAACTATGACCTGACACATTTCAAAAGTCAGCACTTTCACTTTCTCCATAGTTCATAAGTACTTTCTCTATTCTTTTCTTTTTCCGTTTTATAGTTCTCTATATTTCAGTCAGGGCTTGGCCTTGATGTGGACTTGTGTCCGTAACTGGAACCTTCAGCATAAAGAAAAGAAAATATAGATGACTTTAATCAAGAAATATGCTGCGGCTGTCATGAGCAGTGGAAAGTTATGTTGGATTTATGTCACTTATCGTACAAATTATCTTTTACTTGCCTTGAATATTCATCTGACTCTTTGAATTCACGTAATATATAACTGTTGTTGAAGTCTGACACCACATCTCAGCGACAGCTACGCCGGAGTACGATTAGTCTGCGTTGAGTCTTTCCCCGTCCGAAGGTCAGTCTCCATTTATGAACGATTTTGGAATTAGGATAATGATCCTCCAATTTCTGAGCCTCGTATGTTATCCTGAGATTGGAAGGGAAATTAATGATAAGGTTCACAGCACGACACGTGTGACGGGTCTCGAGCGAGTGAGTCAAGGTATATATTTAAATTGTTACCATGTACGTGTACTATTCTTTTTCTTCCTTTTTCTGTGTCGAAGGTTCTGATCGCAGACTGAAATCCTGATCGAGAGCAGGCCTTAAGAGAAACATAAAGATATAGAAAGGAGGTAAAGAAGTGGTTTTAGTGGATGAATGGATTGATAAACTGAGGGAAAATATAGTACTTGTGGACAAGATTAAAGATTTGTGTGATAGTGGACAGTATTCAAGAGATGGGGCCTCACGAGTATAGAACTCCCTGCCAGTACAGTACAAATAGGTATATTACACATACACAAGTAAAGACGATACTTATATACAAGGTTAAGAGACTGGGCAACATGAGCGTCAGAACTCTCCCCGCAATACACAAATAGTGATCACACACACACACACACACACACACACACACACACACACACACACACACACACACACACACACGAGAGAGAGAGAGAAAAAAAATGAAATATAATATCATGAAAGAGTCCTGGTTTGTTTTCTTGACAAAAAAGAAAGGAAAAGCAAATAAGTTCTGCATTCGCTGAGAGGCAAGGCGCTTATCCGGATATTCGGTTGATGGAGGAGCAGAGGGCGAGACGGCGTTCAATATCCGGCCTTGCTGTGTAAAATGTTTTCCTGATATTGTTGGAGTCAAGAGGGATGGTTAGTAGTGTAGTCTCAAGTTTCTTCTTTCTCAGGTCGAGGCCTCCGTAAGTCTTACATCCTGAAGATCATCTGAATGACTTTTCATGATCGTATGTCGTCATCATTCCCGGCGTTCCTTTTACTCGTCTGTCCCATCAAAATACTGGTCATTATTATCCACCTGGTACATTGCTCTTGCCCGTTCCATTCATTCACTTGCCTCAAGATCTATTTTTTCTTGTGTTCATTCATCTTCACTGATATTCATATTATTTAACCTTTCCATCTGCCAGTTACACATTGATACTTTCTTCCACCATCCACCTATCTCATTGTTACTTTGTTCGATTATCTGCTCATTTCATTATTACTTTTTTTTTATGTTATCCATTTTATTCCAGTATTACTCCGTTCTATCATCCAGTCGTCCCATCGCATATCTGTTCCATCATCCAGTTGTCCTACTATAATTTTGTTCCATCATCCATCTGTTTCACCATCCCCTTATTCTATCACTCAACCGTTTTACCATCCTTACATCCCGTTATTACCACGTTCCATTATCCATCTGCTCTAATCATCACCCTGCCCTGTCATCCGAAATGCCCATCATGCACCATTTGTAAGGTCCATATGTCACATCATCCACTTGTCATTATAACCTTTCTCCTCATACATCAGCATCATCAGCACTCTGCCTCCACTGTAAAGGCACCTTGGCTCCCCTTGATCACTGTAATGCCACTCAGGCACCGTTCGGTCATTTTAATGGCAATCTGGTTCCTCTTGTTCTTTGTAGAGGCATTCTGGCTCCTCATGGCCACTGTCATGCCACTCTGGCTCCCTTTGGTCTTCTTTATGCCATTCTGGCACCCCCTTGGTCATCGCATCAAGTATTAAGACACAGACTGGGATGGTTCTCCTTACAGCCGTGTTTGTTGAGGCTTATTTCTATAACCAGTGCTGGAGTCCCGACCTGAGTTACCACCAGTAAGACATGAGGTGGCGTCTGTGTTTTACAAATTAGAAGGACGTTTTTCTACAGGCCACAACGCTATTCTTGTATTACAAGCCAGAGGGACGTCTCTGTGCTATAGTCTAGAAGGACTACTATGTGCTACAGGGCAGAAGGCTATTCCTGTGCTATTGAACAGAAAGAGGTCTTTGTGCTTCTGGCCAGAGGGACCTCTCTGTGATGTAGGCCAGAAGGACGTCTCTGTGCTACAGGCCAGAGGGACGCCTGTATGCTACAGGCCAGAAGAACGTCTCTGTGCTACAGGCCAGAGGGACGTTTGTGTGCCACAGGCCAGAGGGACGTTTGTGTGCTACAGGCCAGAAGGACGTATCTCTGCCACAGTTCAAAAATATGTCTATGCTGCAGGCCATAGGGACTTGTCTGTTCCACAGGGAGCAAGTAGAGCCAAGATCCTCGTGTGAGTTCAGATTCTCAAGACCTGATGTGTTTACAAGAGCATAACAAGCTCGATGACGTCCTTCAGCAGCCATAGGTACACAACCTTCGCTGTGGACTTGACGAAGAGAAGAGTCAGCTACGTAAAGGTCTTAAACAGGATAAAGATAAGTTGATGCACCAAGTTCTCCAGTGACAGTAACACACTTTGAGCCTACCTTCTTCACCTCACCATGATACTGGGAGACTGAACTTCCCATCAACTCCTCCTCACCCGGGGGTCGCTTAGCATGCTAAACTCGGCTTCTTAACATCGTGTGCACTTGTTGCTTGTGATAGCTTCACGCTCTGGCTGAAGAGGCCTCCAATTTTTTTTTCTCTCTCTCTCTCTCTCTCTCTCTCTCTCTCTCTCTCTCTCTCTCTCTCTCTCTCTCTCTCTCTCTCTCTCTCTCTCTCCTTGCTAGAGTCCTTGTGAACATGAAGTACGTTATTCATGAAACCGGATTTAGGTGCTCTCCGCCAAAATTGACAGCATTCCCACGTGTGTTACGAGATTCATGTGCCGACTGCGTAACTGTGGAAGGAGTAGCAACAGGGAGTATATATATGAAGTCTCTCTCTCTCTCTCTCTCTCTCTCTCTCTCTCTCTCTCTCTCTCTCTCTCTCTCTCTCTCTCATCCCCGTCCTCCTACTCACAAGACTGATTTTCCCTACGTGATCAGCATTGGATGTTTACAAAGAATTGACTCTCGTTTGAGCAAAACCCTTGTTACTCTGAAATTTGGGTTTTTTTAGTACTTTAATCTCTAGATCTTATTTCACAGTTAAATACCGTTTTTTGTGGATTCTGTTATCCTTGAGCATATATGAGCCTTTGTAATTTCATCTTTTTATGAATATTTTCTTTGACAAGTTTTTCCTCAATTACTTTATATTTAGTTCCATACCTGTTATGTCAGTAACCTCTAATATTTCTTGTATATCATCTTATTGCCATATTATCTTATCTTCCCTTGCCTGGATGTGGTTGTGGTTCAGACAGCACTCGTAACTTCTGTCGTTCAGTATTTCGCTGTAAATTTTCTGAACATATCATTGAGCCTTTATCATCACCCACTTCCGACTTTTTGGGTTATGTTTAAAGGCGCCTCCGTTTTTAACACAACTGTTGCCAATGAAGCTTTCGTACTTCTGCGTCCCGAGTACCGTATAGCAATCTACCGCTTACGTTCGTTAAAACAGCTGAATCGATCTTTCCACAGTGCTACATTTTTGTGGCTTTATTTTTCTCCTCTTTCTCAGCTAGTCATTTCCCTCAGTCTTACTACTAAGTTGTCACCTTGTGAGAGGCCTGATTATGATCCTTTCTAGTCATATTTCATTTTTATACTCTTTTCTTTTCTTTTTTTTTTTCTTTGGGAAGGTTTGGTTGTCTAGGCTTTAGGCCCATACACTGCCAAGGTCATTAAGACTGTCAAGCTACTAACCACACCACTAACCGAAGAATCTTTCAAACGCTTTCAGGTTGGTAAGAATGATTCTAAGAAAATGTACACTCTATCTATGTGGATCTCATATGTTTACTTCCAGTTTTAAGATTAACACTTCTTTTCCCACGGTCATATGGAAGCATCTAAAGATCACGCACTTCACATGACCTTCCTAATGTTTGCTCCTCTTTTCGAATCACTTCAAGTAGGCTCCGTGCTTGTACAGTTTACTCGTTTTCGTTGCTCCATGTTTCTTGGCTGACTTTTGCTCATTTTGCACATCTTTACCCTTGATACCCTCGGGCTACATGCATGATGGAAGTGTGTGATATAGTCTTAGAATAAACCTCATCACCTGGAGAAATGTTTTGGGATTTTTCTTGTTTTTGTTGCTTGACGTAGACGAGCTAAATAACCCTGGAAGTTAGTAAGACGTAGTAAGCCCAAACAACCAATCTACTTATTCACCAAAACCTATACAATCCTTGTCAAGATATCCTCATGATTGTCTCTTTATTTTTCGTGTCCATTTGGCCTTCTTTTTTCCTTAGTAAGCAGTGTACCTCATGTGCATCGTATTTGTTGTGCAGTCGACCCTCCGAGTTGTTTAGTGCGAGTTAAACCATACTTTCAATCGCTCTTCCTCGTTTTATATTTCCTTACTGACTGTTAGATTGTTTTTTGATAGCTTCGGCTACTCTCAGTAAGCTAAAAATCTATAAAAGCTAAAAGCCACTCTATGTGGCCTGAAGCAATCCACTTACTTCCCGCGCGACCACTCAGCGCGCGTTGCCACCTCACTTTGGAACTATCGCCTTCTTTTTCCACTCCACTGGTCTTCTCACATTTCTACATTTATCTTTCCCTCCCCCTCCTCACAAGTGATTTATTCTTTTCCCCTCACATGAGTGGTTATCGCTGCAACGCCTTCCGCTTATATAAATCTCGCTGAAAAGCATAAGGTAAACTTCTTCCCGTCTTTCTCACTCGAACAAACGAAAATTTGCTAAGCAAGTAAGCCGGTGACTAAATGTATCATTTCGTTATATATTGTAGCAAAATCTATGATGGTGAGGGTAAAATGATAGCACGGAGGTCAATGAGCATTTAGTCAATTTTAGTTTACCAATGATCTGTAACGTAAGGCTCCTGAAATGCTTGTTGACACTTTTAGAATACCACTGACACATTTTTAAAGACGGATCCACGTGGAAGGAGAGGATTGCAGTGGCAACCCAATGGCAGGAGTCAATCACAGTCGCAAGTCTGTGTCAACGCGTGATAACTTGCGATTGAACTAATTCTCGTATGAAAGAGATTCTGACAGCCGCCAACTCAACTCGTTCGTTTGATGATTTTCAAGCTTTTTTCGAGTTTAATAGATTTTGTAAGTGTACGTGCTTTTTATTTCTTAGTTTCTGTTTAAAGTTATTTGCGTATATTTTTGGGCAAGTATGTAAATGTTTGTGGGTATGATTAATTAGATTGGCCTCCTTTTTCTACTTTGTTGAAGCACGAGTTCAGGTACTGCTTTGCTGTTATTGTTTTTTATTGTGTCATATTTTAAAATCTGTAGTTGATATACTTTGATGTATGATTGTGCCATCAGACATTAACGAGTGCGTGCGAACCGAGTTGATATGAAAAGGTCTTAAATAACATGGAAACTTTACTATACTTAGTGGATTTAACAGTACAACGATATTATGTGTATTCCCTTATACATAATCCTCTATCTAAAGATTTACTATTAAGAGATATCAGCACTGATTGATAAAACAAACCAAAAGAAATAGTTTAGAAGATTAGGATGCAGTATCATTCAATGTCGTCTAATGATTTACTCGAAGCTAGTGCTACCGTTGCTATAATCGAGGTTGAAAATTAAATAATCCAGTATGACATGGCAGATATAGACAGTGATTATCAAAATTTGTTTTGATGACCTTGTGGATTAATTAGGACCTTAACTGTTCACTGGTATCTTTGTATGAGACATTGTTCTCGGACTGTTAATGAATAAATGAGATAGGTAATATGTAGAATGATGATAAGGCAATAAAGAGAAAATAATGTAAGTATGAAGGTTATGCAGGGAAATCAAGAAGAAATGACGGAATTATAGAAGACGAATTAGGAAAATATAGGAATTAGATGTGGAGATAATGCCTGAGAAGTAGGGAAATTATATTTGTTTGGGAAATTACTGAAGAGTGAAGGGGAAGCAAGAAGGGAATAAAAAGCTCGTCGGATATTAGGGACGGGAATAATGCGGAAACGCTGAAAAATTTTTCAAAAGCAAATTATCTGCTAACCTTCAGAGGAAAGCCAGAGTGGAGTCAACAACCATCCGGTTTATTAACCCTTCACTTAACACCTCTCCTTAATCATTCCTTATCGTCCGCAATGTTGATGATTCCTATATAGCAGGACTCTTGCGGTAAGTATTCAGTCCTTTCAAGAGGGCAAATTATGAGTTGTCAGTAACGCTGATATTTTAGTCTAGATCTCTCATAATCTGGTTGTCCAAGTTATTGAGCAGTGGTATCTGTTCAGTACTTGTCCACATATACTGAGCATTAGTGTCTGCACTGTACTTATCCCCAGGTGCTGAGCACTAGTATTTGCACATTTCTTCTGCCCCCAGATACTGAGCATTGGTATCTGCACCTTACTTGTCCCAGGCGCTTACTATATTATTATTATTAGTATTAGTATTATTATTATTATTATTTTTATTGTTATTAATATTATTGTTATTATTATTATTATCCTTGGGGATAGGGGAGAAAGAATACTTCCCACGCATTCCTCACGTGTCGTAAAAGGCGACTAAAGGGGACGGGAGCGGGTGGCTGGAAACCCTCCCCTCCTTGTATTTTAACTTTCTAAAAGGGGGAACAGAGGAAGGAGTCACGCGGGGAGTGCTCATTCTCCTCGAAGACTCAGATTGGGGTGTCTAAATGTGTGTGGTTGTAACCAAGTTGAGAAAAAAGGTTCCTTTCCTCAAACATACTACCTATCTCTCCTTTTTTCTCGTCTTGGTTACATCCACACACATTTAGATACCTCAGTCTGAGTCTTCGAGGAGGATGAGCACTCCCCGCGTGACTCCTTCCTCTGTTCCCCCTTTTAGAAAGTTAAAATACAAGGAGGGGAGGGTTTCCAGCCCCCTGCTCCCGTCCCCTTTAGTCGCCTTCTACGACACGTAACGAAATTACAACGCAAAGGTTAGGGAGCCGTTGTAAACGATGAGGCAGCCACTGGAGCATGAGGAATAAGTCACAACCCAATCTAGTTCACCATTTTTTATCCGCCCAGCCTTAACCATTGACCCGGAAACCCAGATACGAGGGGAAAAATTATCCTCCCGCAAAGAATTCCGAAAAATGTGGGGGAATTAGACGCATTTTTGTTTTTTTCCATTCGCCCGATCGCATCAGGTGCCGTTTGAATCTTTTATGATTGTGGACCTAAAGTGAAGACGAAGCAAGTGTTGGCTTGTTAGGATTCAAAATTGATGCCTCTGGAATGGCTTTTTGAACTGACTAGCCTCGCAGAGAGAGGGAGGGAGAGGCAGTGATTAATGTCAGCTGTATCAAACGCGGAAATTTGGTCTGCAGTTGTAAACGAGAGCTATGTTTATATATATATATATATATATATATATATATATATATATATATATATATATAGTAGATAAGTGCAGTTGTTACTTTAACGGCAGGGAACAGCGATGTCAGAAAACGACCCTGAAAGAGAACTATGATGTCAGGGAACTACGATGGCAGAGAACATTGATGTTATAGAAACACAATTGGCAGAGGACAGTGATATCAAAGAAATACAAAGGCAGAGACGGGATGACAGGCGAGGAAAATCACTTTGGATCGAGAAGTTCCACGACGAGACGATGCTGCCTTTCTTCAACTGACGGTGATACAGTCTCGCCGAAGAGAACTTTTCACTCGCGGTGCAACTACTAGTACGCAGACTTCCATATTCCTTATGTTTAGATATGCGATTGAATGATACATGCCAGGCCAAGATCTTCCAAAAGGGAGACAGGAGGACCGCACTCCTCCTGAGGGGCCTCATCATCTCTGTGGCTCCACTTATGTGACAAACCTTAAGAAATAAACTTTCTAGAGCCGGTTACGATCTTTGTGTGACAGGTTGCTTGATACATCCTCCTTCATCTCCTTCCTCTCACACCTCATTCCTCCCTCCTCTTCCCCACTCTTTCTCCGTGGCTGCCCTCACAATTCACCCTCCTCCTCCCCACCTTACGTCACCCTTGCTACGCTCGCCAGTCATCCTCCTTCTCTTACCCTCGCCATACCCACTCTCACCAGTCGCCTTCATCCACCCCTCGCCCTAGCCTGTTCCCCTGAGGGACTAAAGTTCTAGGGTATCATTCACCGTGTTATCCATAGGTCCTTGGGAGTAAGATGTTCCACCGTTCTATCCACGGACCTTGGGGTGTCATATCCCCCGTTCTATCCACAGTTCCTGGGGTTTCAGACATCCCCATACTGTCCACAGATCCTGAGGTGTCATCTTCTGTACTATCCTGAAGTGTCACGCGATCCCCGTGCTATTCACGGATCCTGGGAAGTCAGGCGTCATCAGCTCTACCCACAGGTTACCGTGGGTTATGTCAGATTTGTTCTGTATGAGTCTCTCTCTCTCTCTCTCTCTCTCTCTCTCTCTCTCGTTTCACATCAGCCTTGCCATTATGGCAAAGTCTCGTCATAATGTACTAGTTTTATAAGCATTTACCCTTCCTCACCTTTCCTCACGTCGTCACAGGTTAGTCTACTCCATTGTACTGGAAGGCCAGGGAGCCCCCACACTCAGACCTTGGCTACTTTAATTCAATCTCATCACCAATTGGATAGTCAAAGGGCGAGGCTCTCGGCCGCGGGAACATACGGCTCTCGGCCACTTAGACAGCCTGAGTGCACCGGTTAAGCCCCGACAGCAGTCTCATATCCCCCCTAGTCCCCTCCGAGATCAGGGCTTCGGACAAACGAAACTCCGACTTTGATAACTGGAGGTCAAGAATCAACACTACTGCCATCTTGATGTCGAACGAAAATGTTACCTCGTATTCTACCCGCTAGGGATAAAGAAATGGGGAAGTAGATAACATAACCGGTAGTCAAATGTATCAGTTGATAATAATCAAGATTAATATTCATCATTATAGCAAGGATGAACCATTATGATGATCAGGGAATCCAAAGTTATCTAAAACGTTAATGTTGCGTAGACAACCGATGCACATTCAGTAGAGTGAGACGTGTGGGAAACTTTTCTTCTGTGAATTCTGTTCTCCATTTTCTCATTATATTCAAAAGCTTACTAGCTTATAATATGGGAGTGAACCCACTTGCGAGAATATGTGCATGGAAAATATATTACCAGAAACAGAAAGAGCCCAGAATCGGGATGGCCATATTTGAAAATGTCAGAAGAGAACGGAGATGGGGAGATCGTTGAGAATACTTTAGAAGCGGTGACATAAGGTACGTGATCTAGATGACGAGGTGAGGAAACAAAGGTAATATCCTGAAACATACAAGAGTAGAAGACTAATATCTCTTGCTAAGAAGGAAACAGCGGGAGAAGGGGAAGGAGGAGGAGGAGGACATATGACAACAAAAGACGAACATATATTTGTTGAGAGGAAACACAAAGAGGGAACAACAGGAGAGAAATTAATAGATTAGGTTGATTCTGTGTTGGTCGATCCGCCAGGCCTCTGTTATTAGCAAGAGTTGAAAGCTATATGCAAAGCATCAAAAGACTCAAAAAGAAATTTGTTAGTTGGGATCGCATTAGGTGACCTAGTAGTTGACCAGCCAAGCGGAAAAAGACTTGAGGCCAACGGACGCCAAGAGAAAGAGACAGCGAAAGATCAGTAATATTAAAAGAACTCAGCCAGAATCTCACTGGGGACTTGAGTTAAAAACAATGATGGTCTGAGTTCAAAGGAGCAGAAACTTTGATGACGGTATATTCCACAAGTTAGCCATCAAAGAAGTAGTGAGATAAGGACCACTAGAGGCAGTAGTCGTGGGATATACAACTTCGGAAACTGGACCAACAAAAAAGATAGGTGGATAATGAAGTGGACAAAGAAGGAAGACCTGTAAAGGTTACTTTAAGATAAGTTAGACGCTCCAGTGGAAAAGCGAGGGCTAAAAAAATACGAAAAAATCCAAAGGCATTGATAAAATCCAGAAGGTAAAGAAAAAATTCAGAAGGCAAAAAAAGAGAGGGATTTCCAAATGGAAAAGAAAAAGTCCAAAAGGCAAAAAACAGTGGGATTTTAGAGGAAAATGAAAATTTCCAGAAGACAAAGAAAAAGAAAGTGGTATTTTAGTGAGGGCGGAGGTCAAGGTCACCACAACTACCGCAGGGAGAACAAGAATATCAGAGAGTGTGAGAGTGGCTGTAGACGTAGATGTGTTACATACGAATATAGATGATTAATACGTATAAGGCAAAGATCTACTTTATTATCATCAGAGGCAGTAGGAGTAGTGGTGCTGGTCCTATTATTACTATGTTATCAATATTATCATTATTAGTAGTAATTTTATGAGTACTCTAGATGGAAAATCATTACAAAGAGATTACGAAAGGACATGTAACCAAAACAAGGAAGGGTGGTATGTAAATATATAAATTAAAGAAAAATTCGCCTTATCCTAACCGAGCACCGGCTCATGTGAATGACTGCACATTCTTAGGATGCCACTACCGGCACAAGTTGGGGTGCGCGTGTCGTCGGGGCGCTGTTTACTGGCACAGGCCTGGTGTGTGTTCTCGGGCTGCCATCATTAGCAAAGCCCGGCCCTCGTGTGACAGTAAGTGTTGTGGGGTTTTTATGTTGGAGAAGTGTTATTCTTTAAAGATGCAGCTCAGAATTATGAAGAAGGAGGTATCACAGCAAGGTCATGTACTCGACTATGAAGTGTGCTGTCGTGTATAGAATAATGCTGCAGGAAGTTTAGCCCTTTCTTATATAGGTAGAAAATGTAGAAGTGGATGTATAAATTGCAGTAAAGAGAAACTAGAGAAAGTGGGATGTTTTAGACATGTGGGAGTGGACATGGCAGCAGATAAAACTCTGGGATAACTGAAATGAACCACAGGATGGGTGAGTATGCTTTACCGAGTGTGTGGAAAGAGAGGTCACTGTGTGAGGGCAAAGATTTTGGGAATGTTTGAGAGTGTAGTATCCTCGATGATGCTGTATCGGTGTAAGATGTGGGCCATAGATACAAAAGTACGGAAGAGGATGTATCTTTTGGAAATGTATGCCCAGGGGTAATACTGTGGTGTGAGGAGGGTTAATCAAGTAAGTTAGTGACCGTGAGAGACAGGTGTGGTAGTGAGCGGGTATATTTGAGAGTGCTGAGTAGGGTGTACTGAAATGTTTGGACATAGGCAAAGGATGATTGAGGAGGGACTAAGTGCCTTATGCGTCAGAAATGGAGGGAACAAAGAGGAGGAGAAGACAGAAAACGAGATGGAGTGTAACTTGCTTCGATTTAGTGGAGTCTGAAATGCAGGAGGGTATGAGACGTGCTCGGGATAGAACGAATTGGTGTGACGTGGTATACAGGGGTCAAGGGAAAGGTCTCTGGGGCCTAATTGTGGAGAGAGATACTCTTGTTTCTTTGCTGCTAGAGTGGATGTGAGCAAATGAATCCCGTTTTTTCGACTGTTCTTGGCGTTATATTGCTAACGCGGAAACGGCGAACAAGATATATTACATATTGTTTATTTTCTCCTTCGTATAAAGGCAAATGTTACCATTCAATATTAATATGTGCATCGTACGTATAACGCGTAAATATTTTAGTGTCTCATAGAAAATGAATATCACTCGTAAAAGGTGTTTAAAGAAAACGAATCGATTTGGACGAGCCACATCGTCTTTTAGAGTGGCCTTAAGTTATTACCTTCATTTTTCCTACCGTCTTTTAAATTACAAAACAGCAGTTTGATCCCCATGCGCTCGCTAGGCAACGTCCAAAGAAAGTGAAGATCTCAGAATTTAATGAGTGAATAAAATGAATCCTCTCACGTACCACACTCCTGACGTCTTTGCCTGTGTGAGAAATGCTGAGTTTTAGTAATCACGTTATCTTGAGCAGAAATAGAGATGCAGATGCACATAACCTTCACATAAATTACGTTGTGCAGCAGTTGTAAAATTAGGACGCTAATCAGGCATACATGCAGTTGACATAAGGAATGACGTCTTAACAATAGGGTTTTGTGATTGGTGGAAACTTTCGTATCTATTACTGTTTACTGTTATAATGGCACCCATTGTTATGTGATGCTCAGTCAAACAAGGCTTCAAATCAACGTCTTCGTGGAGTGCTATATAGCAAATCTCAAGAAGCAAATGGCAGAAAACGAGCTATCATAGTATATATAGCAAAGTAGTGAATATAGAAATGGCGAACGTAACACGTAACAAGTCAACGAATTACGCAAAATAATTAATGTCGTTTGATATCTAAAGACGTAGCTTGAGGATCTGTTACCCTCTTCTTTAATTGTATTTTTACTAAACTTCTAACAAACAAAAACCAACAGCCAATTTCCACAGCTGTCATTAATGCCATCGTTGTTTGCTTGCAGACATTTTTGTATTCCCGTATCTTTTAACTCCAGCTGCCTGCACCTACCCATAACCCTGAAAACTTGTTTGATGATAAACCCACAACCCACATATAGAAGCTGAAATACCTATTTTTTATCTAGTGTTACCCTGCTAGTTGATATTCTAACATTTGTTTTGCAACTAGCATCTAGAATCAGTTGTGCTCATATTTTACATAACGAAAAACTTTTCTCAAGCAAGAACTTAAATAAGAAATAGATCTAGATTTATCTGGTATGGTCATGGTAACCAGGGAGAGTTCAGGAATTCGTCAAAAAAGCATTTTTATCATGTATTCTAACAGCTGAGGTCTGTGACGATGTTTCTGTGTGATGGGTCATGTTGGGTTCCCCCAGCACAACTTGCCTGGTTGAATTTTATAATTCCATGAAATCCTGTGAGATCTATGCAGAGAACATTTGAGAAAATAGGATACGTGGATGATGTGTGGTCCTTGTGGCCATCCTCCCAAGACTGTGATGTTTTCTTTAATGAATTAAATAGCATCGACCTCACTATCAAATTCAAGATGGAATGGAAAAAAGAAGGCAAACTTCCTTTTCTAGATGTGTTGATAAATAGAGAATATGATCAGTTGTCCTTTAAAATCTACAGGAAGCCTACCAACTCTGAGAGTTATATTCATTATTTCTCAGCCCATGATCCTTCTGTAAAAATGTCTGTAGTTATGTCTATGTTTTTTAGAGCACTATGGATATGTGATCCCATAGGCCTGGTAGATGATTGTAGTCATATAAGACATATCTTTACGCAGAGATAGTATCCCAATTGGTTTGTGAATACTGCTTACTGGAAAGCTAGAAGGACATTTTATGCGCCTATCAATTTATACGTAATCCAATAACGCTCTCTGGCCATCTCTCCTACTTACGTACGTATACTTATATATATATATATATATATATATATATATATATATATATATATATATATATATATATATATATATATATATATATATATCTTTTTAAACCAGGTATTCCCAATCACCAGTCCTTTTTCAGCACACAAATCTACAAGGTTTACTCTATTTCCATTTGCAACACTGAACACACCATGTGCACCAATTAACTGCCACATTGCTCACCTTTGCATTCAAGTCACCCATCACTATAACCCGGTCTCGTGCATCAAAGTTGCTAACACACTCACTTAGATGCTCACAAAACACTTGCCTCTCATGACGTTTCTTCTCATGACCAGGTGCATAGCCACCAATGATCACCCATCTCTCTCCATCCACTTTCAGTTCTACCCATATCAATCTAGAGTTTACATTCTTACACTCTAACATACTCCCACAACTCCTACTTTAGGAGTAGTGCTACTCCTTCCTTTGCTCTTGTCCTCTCACCAACCCCTGACTTTACTTCTAAGACATTCCCAAACCACTCTTCCCCTTTACCCTTGAGCTTCGTTTCACTCAGAGCCAAAACATCCAGGTTCCTTTCCTCAAACATACTACCTATCTCTCCTTTATTCTCATCGTGGTTACATCCACACACATTTAGACACCCTAATCTGAGCGTCTTAGCTACGATTCTTCGTTGTATATCAACTGACTGTTATTTCTTTCTTGTGTCTCCCCTGATGATGTGATTATTACACGAAAGTGCACTTGGGAACTTATCGTGTTTCATTTTCCCCGTAGACTCATAGGAATATGAGCACCTGAGCTGTCTTCTCAATATCATGTTGACTTTCTTGCATTCAGAGCAAGGTGATACATACAAAATTCTCCTCAAATTACTGGCTGATGAATACTACTTGCTGAACTACTTGCTGAGGGGACACATAAGGGTAGCCTGAATAGGTATTCATAAGAAGAGGTAGAAAAGTAAAAGTAAGGGGAAACAGTTGAAGGTAGAGAAATTTGAAATTGAAGGCAAACCTATTTTATATGTGCTTGTAAGTACATCTGAGATAAGCAGTCACTGACAAGAAAACATCTCTTTATTGTATAACTTACATGTGTGAGTGGGGTCCGCTGACATATTCAAAATAACTCTGTGATCTAAGTAATTTTTTTTGCTGTCTTCGAGATTTTCAGTATTAGTTTCATATCATTATAAATTACAAAATTATTCAGTTATCTTGTACAATTAAAGGCCTTAACAAAAATTGTTTCTCTTTATATATATATATATATATATATATATATATATATATATATATATATATATATATATTTTTTATACTTTGTCGCTGTCTCCCGCGTTTGCGAGGTAGCGCAAGGAAACAGACGAAAGAAATGGCCCAACCCCCCCCCCCCCCCCATACACATGTATATACATACGTCCACACACGCAAATATACATACCTACACAGCTTTCCATGGTTTACCCCAGACGCTTCACATGCCTTGATTCAATCCACTGACAGCACGTCAGCCCCGGTATACCACATCGCTCCAATTCACTCTATTCCTTGCCCTCCTTTCACCCTCCTGCATGTTCAGGCCCCGATCACACAAAATCTTTTTCACTCCATCTTTCCACCTCCAATTTGGTCTCCCTCTTCTCCTCGTTCTCTCCACCTCCGACACATATATCCTCTTGGTCAATCTTTCCTCACTCATCCTCTCCATGTGCCCAAACCACTTCAAAACACCCTCTTCTGCTCTCTCAACCACGCTCTTTTTATTTCCACACATCTCTCTTACCCTTACGTTACTCACTCGATCAAACCACCTCACACCACACATTGTCCTCAAACATCTCATTTCCAGCACATCCATCCTCCTGCGCACAACTCTATCCATAGCCCACGCCTCGCAACCATACAACATTGTTGGAACCACTATTCCTTCAAACATACCCATTTTTGCTTTCCGAGATAATGTTCTCGACTTCCACACATTCTTCAAGGCTCCCAGAATTTTCGCCCCCTCCCCCACCCTATGATCCACTTCCGCTTCCATGGTTACATCCGCTGCCAGATCCACTCCCAGATATCTAAAACACTTCACTTCCTCCAGTTTTTCTCCATTCAAACTCTGCTCCCAATTGACTTGACCCTCAACCCTACTGTACCTAATAACCTTGCTCTTATTCACATTTACTCTTAACTTTCTTCTTTCACACACTTTACCAAACTCAGTCACCAGCTTCTGCAGTTTCTCACATGAATCAGCCACCAGCGCTGTATCATCAGCGAACAACAAGTGACTCACTTCCCAAGCTCTCTCATCCCCAACAGACTTCATACTTGCCCCTCTTTCCAAAACTCTTGCATTCACCTCCCTAACAACCCCATCCATAAACAAATTAAACAACCATGGAGACATCACACACCCCTGCCGCAAACCTACATTCACTGAGAACCAATCACTTTATATATATATATATATATATATATATATATATATATATATATATATATATATGAATTTATATACATCTGTTGGGGATGAGATAGCTTGGGAAGTGAGTCAGTTGTTGTTCGCTGATGATACAGCGCTTGTGGCTGATTCATGTGAGAAACTGCAGAAGCTGGTGACTGAGTTTGGTAAAGTGTGTGAAAGAAGAAAGTTAAGAGTAAAGGGTGAATAAGAGCAAGGTTATTAGGTACAGTTGGGTTGAGGGTCAAGTCATTTGGGAGGTAAGTTTGAATGGAGAAAAACTGGAGGAAGTAAAGTGTTTTAGTTATCTGGGAGTGGATCTGGCAGCGGATGGAACCATGGAAGCGGAAGTGAATCATAGGGTGGGGGAGGGGGGCGAAATTCCTGGGAGCCTTGAAGAATGTGTGGAAGTCGAGAACATTATCTCCGAAAGAAAAATGGCTATGTTTGAAGGAATAGTGGTTCCAACAATGTTGTATGGGTGCGAGGCGTGGGCTATGGATAGAGTAGTGCGCAGGAGGCTGGAAGTGCTGGAAATACGATGTTTGAGGACAATATGTGGTGTGAGGTGGTTTGATCGAATAAGTAATGCAAGGGTAAGAGAGATGTGTGGAAATAAGAAGAGCGTGGTTGAGAGAGCAGAAGAGGGTGTTTTGAAATGGTTTGGGCACATGGAGAGAATGAGTGAGGAAAGATTGACCAAGAGGATGTATGTGTCCGAGGTGGAGGGAACGAGAAGTGGGAGACCAAATTGGAGGTGGAAAGATGGAGTGAAAAAGATTTTGAGTGATCGGGCCTGAACATACAGGCGGGTGAAAGGCGTGCAAGGAATAGAGTGAATTGGATCGATGTGGTATACCGGGGTCGACGTGCTGTCAATGGATTGAATCAGGGCATGTGAAGCGTCTGGGGTAAACCATGGAAAGTTCTGTGGGGCCTGGATGTGGAAAGGGAGCTGTGGTTTCGGGCAGTATTGCATGACAGCTAGAGACTGAGTGTGAACGAATGGGGCCTTTGTTTTTTCCTCGCGCTACCTCGCACACGTGAGGGGGAGGGGGATGTTATTCCATGTGTGGCGAGGTGGCGATGGGAGTGAATAAAGGCAGACTGTGTGAATTGTGTGCATGTGTATATATGTATATGTCTGTGTCTTTATATATATGTTTACATTGAGATGTATGGGTATGTATATTTGCGTGTGTGGACGTGTATGTATATACATGTGTATGGGGGTGGGTTGGGCCATTTCTTTCGTCTGTTTCCTTGCGCTGCCTCGCAAACGCGGGAGACAGCGACAAAGCAAAAAGAAAAAAAATACATATATATATGTGTGTGTATATATGTGTATATATATATATATATATATATATATATATATATATATATATATATATATATATATATATTCCAAAAGAAGGAACAGAGAAGGGGGCCAGGTAAGGATATTCCCTCAAAGGCCCAGTCCTCTGTTCTTAACGCTACCTCGCTATTGCGGGAAATGGCGAATAGTATAAAGAAAAAAAATAAGAATATATATATATATATATATATATATATATATATATATATATATATATATATATATATATATATATATATATATCTTTCTTTTCTTTCATACTATTCGCCATTTCCCGCATTAGCGAGGTAGCGTTGAGAACAGAGGACTGGGCCCTTGGGGGAATATCCTCACCTGGGCCCCTTCTCTGTTCCCTCTTTTGGAAAAAAAAAAAAAGTGAGAGGGGAGAATTTCCAGCCCCCCGCTCCCTCCCCTTTTAGTCGCCTTCTACGACACGCAGGGAATACGTGGGAAGTATTCTTTCTCCCGTATCCCCATGGATAATATATATATATATATATATATATATATATATATATATATATATATATATATATATATATATATATATATATGTATATATATATATATATATATATATATATATATATATATATATATATATATATATATATATATATATATGAGGACAATGTGTGGTGTGAGGTGGTTTGATCGAGTGAGTAACGTAAGGGTAAGAGAGATGTGTGGAAATAAAAAGAGCGTGGTTGAGAGAGCAGAAGAGGGTGTTTTGAAGTGGTTTGGGCACATGGAGAGAATGAGTGAGGAAAGATTGACCAAGAGGATATATGTGTCGGAGGTGGAGGGAACGAGGAGAAGAGGGAGACCAAATTGGAGGTGGAAAGATGGAGTGAAAAAGATTTTGTGTGATCGGGGCCTGAACATGCAGGAGGGTGAAAGGAGGGCAAGGAATGGAGTGAATTGGAGCGATGTGGTATACCGGGGTTGACGTGCTGTCAGTGGATTGAATCAAGGCATTGAAGCGTCTGGGGTAAACCATGGAAAGCTGTGTAGGTATGTATATTTGCGTGTGTGGACGTATGTATATACATGTGTATGGGGGGGGGGGGGTTGGGCCATTTCTTTCGTCTGTTTCCTTGCGCTACCTCGCAAACGCGGGAGACAGCGACAAAGTATAATAAATAAATATAAAATATATATATATCTTTTCTTTAAAACTATTCGCCATTTCCCGGGTTAGCGAAGTAGTGTTAAGAACAGAGGACTGGGCCTTTTTTGGAATATCCTCACCTGGCCCCCTCTGTTTCTTCTTTTGGAAAATTAAAAAAAAAAACGAGAGGGGAGGATTTCCAGCCCCCCGCTCCCTTCCCTTTTAGTCGCCTTCTACGACATGCAGGGAATACGTGGGAAGTATTCTTTTTTTTTTTTTTTCCAAAAGAAGGAACAGAGAAGGGGGCCAGGTGAGGGTATTCCCTCAAAGGCCCAGTCCTCTGTTCTTAACGCTACCTCGCTATCGCGGGAAATGGCGAATAGTATAAAAAAAAAAAATATATATATATATAATATATATATATATATATATATATATATATATATATATATATATATATATATATATATATATATATATATATATGGGGAAGCTAAAGGTTAGTATTTAGTACTTTACTTCTCAGATGCGCACCAGAGAGAACGACGATTCAAGTCAAACCTGAGAAAAGCAGTTCACATATTTGTCATGAATAAAGCTAGCGTGGCAGTAGGCAAACAAGGGATGACGCTGATGCTAATGCAGTGTTTATGCAAAAACTGCTGAAACGTGTTTGTCTTTCCTACGTTGGTCTCTTGTCCAATGCAAGGCGTTCCCCTCTCTCCATGTCTCTCTTCTGTTGCCTTTAGCATGTTGTGAAAATGAGAAAACTTGTATTCGCTGACTAAGATTTGCATGGCAAGACAGGCCGACTGGCAGGTGCTACACGAAAGTTGGACGGAGAAAATGCCGAGTTGAAATTGGAGTTGAAGAAAGCGCTGAAACCCAACCGTATTTTCCCTGGGGCCGTCATGGAGTTGAACAGCCATGACCTCCCGAGAGAGAACCACCCTCATACCACATTCAGCCAGGCGGAGCTCAACCTCAAGGGGAGGAAACGAGTGGGAAATCGTCATGGATCCGGCGAGGAGAAAAAAGAAACTAAATTCAACTCGATTTTGTCGGGGATGTTGGTGATGTGGAACACAGTTGGAGACAAAAAAAAGAGTCCTAATGAAATCATCGGCTGTCACATATCATACGAGATAGCTATTACCATGGGCAGCCTACCAGTGCCAGATATTGGTTCCCTTGGGGATGTGCTGTTAAGAAGAGAATGCTACATAAAGAGGGTCGGAACGATTCTAACCTTTAAGAAACATTAAGTTGGGCACATCGTCTTTATTGATGAATGAGATTCTACAGAACGATGTGAAAAACAGGAATAACCCTGTAACATACAGCACTTGTATGAGGCCATAGACGCGTCCAGTTAGGGCTGCTCAAATGCGACCTGGCTCTGGCAGCGATAGCCACTATAAGACTAGTCTTGCACAGATGCTGAGGGAGAATCACCTGGCCACTGGTGCTCCTTGGAGCAGGGTGTTGTTGTCAGCTGGTTAGGGAGGGACAGTGGAGTTTTAGGATACGTAGAGGGTCTGTGGACCTGGTGTTTGCTTAGAAGAATGTGGTCTGTGTGTGTGAGAGAGAAATGTATGGAGGAGGAAGTGACTTTTGAGAGGCATCAGTTTATTTGGGGCAAGTACTCTGTGGAACCCAACGAGATATATATAACTAGATAACTAGATAACTAGATATCTGGGAGTGGATCTGGCAGCGGATGGAACCATGGAAGCGGAAGTGAATCATAGGGTGGGGGAGAGGGCGAAAATCCTGGGAGCCTTGAAGAATGTGTGGAAGTCGAGAACATTATCTCGGAAAGCAAAAATGGGTATGTTTGAAGGAATAATGGTTCCAACAATGCTGTATGGTTGCGAGGCGTGGGCTGTGGATAGAGTTGTGCGCAGGAGGGTGGATGTGCTGGAAATGAGATGTTTGAGGACAATGTGTGGTGTGAGGTGGTTTGATCGAGTAAGTAATGTAAGGGTAAGAGAGATGTGTGGAAATAAAAAGAGCGTGGTTGAGAGAGCAGAAGAGGGTGTTTTGAAATGGTTTGGGCATATGGAGAGAATGAGTGAGGAAAGATTGACCAAGAGGATATATGTGTCGGAGGTGGAGGGAACGAGGAGAAGTGGGAGACCAAATTGGAGGTGGAAAGATGGAGTGAAAAAGATTTTGTGTGATCGAGGCCTGAACATGCAGGAGGGTGAAAGGCGGGCAAGGAATAGAGTGCATTGGATCGATGTGGTATACCGGGGTTGACGTGCTGTCAGTGGATTGAATCAGGGCATGTGAAGCGTCTGGGGTAAATCATGGAAAGTTGTGTGGGGCCTGGATGTGGAGAGGGAGCTGTGGTTTCGGGCATTATTGCGTGACAGCTGGAGACTGAGTGTGAACGAATGGGGCCTTTGTTGTCTTTTCCTAGTGCTACCTCGCACACATGAGGGGGGAGGGGGATGGTATTCCATGTGTGGCGAGGTGGCGATGGGAATGAATAGGGGCAGACAGTGTGAATTGTGTGCATGGGTATATATGTATGTGTCTGTGTGTGTATATATATGTGTACATTGAGATGTATAGGTATGTATATTTGCGTGTGTTGGCGTGTGTGTGTGTACATTGTGTATGGGGGTGGGTTGGGCCATTTCTTTCGTCTGTTTCCTTGCGCTACCTCGCAAACGCGGGAGACAGCGACAAAGCAAAATAAGATAAGATAAATAAATATATATATATATATATATATATATATATATATATATATATATATATATATATTTATTATTATTTTTTTTTTATTATACTTTGTCGCTGTCTCCCGCGTTTGCGAGGTAGCGCAAGGAAACAGACGAAAGAAATGGCCCAACCCCCCCCCCCCCCCCATACACATGTATATACATACGTCCACACACGCAAATATACATACCTACACAGCTTTCCATGGTTTACCCCAGACGCTTCAATGCCTTGATTCAATCCACTGACAGCACGTCAACCCCGGTATACCACATCGCTCCAATTCACTCTATTCCTTGCCCTCCTTTCACCCTCCTGCATGTTCAGGCCCCGATCACACAAAATCTTTTTCACTCCATCTTTCCACCTCCAATTTGGTCTCCCTCTTCTCCTCGTCCCCTCCACCTCCGACACATATATCCTCTTGGTCAATCTTTCCTCACTCATTCTCTCCATGTGCCCAAACCACTTCAAAACACCCTCTTCTGCTCTCTCAACCACGCTCTTTTTATTTCCACACATCTCTCTTACCCTTACGTTACTCACTCGATCAAACCACCTCACATTTATATATATATATATATATATATATATATATATATATATATATATATATATATATATATATATATATATATAAATATAAGCATTCGTTCACACTGAGTCTCTAGCTGTCATGTGTAATGCACCGAAACCACATCTCCCTTTTCACATCCAGGTCCCACAGATCTTCCCATAGTTTGCCACAGACGCTTCACGTGCCCTGGTTCAATCCATTGACAGCACGTCGACCCTGGTATACCACATTGTTCCGATTCACTTTATTCCTTGCACGCCTTTCACCCTCCTGTATGTTCAGGCCCCGATCGCTCAAACTCTTTCACTCCATCGTTCCACCTCCAGTTTGGTCTCCCGCTTCTTCTTCCCTCCACCTCTGACACATATATCCTCTTTATCAGTCTTTCCATGTGTCTAAACCATTTCAACACACCCTCCTCTGATCTCTCAACCACACTCTTTTTATTACCACACATCTCTCTTACCCTTTCATTACTTACTCGATTGAACCACCTCACACACAATTTGTCCTCAAACATTTCATTTCCAACACATCCACCCTCCTACGCACAACCCTATCTATAACCCATGCCTCGCAACCATATATCATTGTTGGAACCACTGTTCCTTCACACACCTATTAGTCCACACGTAAATGAAACGCGAAAGTTCCCAAGTGCACTTTCGTATAATAATCACATTATCAGGGGAAACACAAGAAAGAAATATAAAAATCAGCTGATATACAACGAAGAGACGTAGCTAGGACGCCATTTGGTAAACAAGTGACTACCCGATATAGATAGATAGATAGATAGATTATTCTTACATGATTACATGTCTTAATATAAGAATATCTTTTTGTTCCAGGTAGTTGAGAGAACTGAAATTGAACGCTGTAGAACAGCCCTGGGCAGAGCGTTGGGACCCAACTGATGGTGCAGAAGTGTGCCGCCCATGCACGTCAAGGGGCAGGTCACTGCAGAGGTACCTATTTCAAGCATTATATCTAGCTCTTTTTTTTTGTTTGTTTGTTTGCATGAATTCAATACTAAATTGTAATTTTTTGAAGTTTGAAGGATTTTATTCCATCAGTCTTCTCTCTTACATATTTTATATAATATATATATATATATATATAAATATATAAATATTTTTTTTTTTTTTTTTTTTTTTTATACTTTGTCGCTGTCTCCCGCGTTTGCGAGGTAGCGCAAGGAAACAGACGAAAGAAATGGCCCAACCCCCCCCCCCATACACATGTACATACACACGTCCACACACGCAAATATACATACCTACACAGCTTTCCATGGTTTACCCCAGACGCTTCACATGCCTTGATTCAATCCACTGACAGCACGTCAACCCCTGTATACCACATGACTCCAATTCACTCTATTCCTTGCCCTCCTTTCACCCTCCTGCATGTTCAGGCCCCGATCACACAAAATCTTTTTCACTCCATCTTTCCACCTCCAATTTGGTCTCCCTCTTCTCCTCGTTCCCTCCACCTCCGACACATATATCCTCTTGGTCAATCTTTCCTCACTCATTCTCTCCATGTGCCCAAACCATTTCAAAACACCCTCTTCTGCTCTCTCAACCACGCTCTTTTTATTTCCACACATCTCTCTTACCCTTACGTTACTTACTCGATCAAACCACCTCACACCACACATTGTCCTCAAACATCTCATTTCCAGCACATCCATCCTCCTGCGCACAACTCTATCCATAGCCCACGCCTCGCAACCATACAACATTGTTGGAACCACTATTCCTTCAAACATACCCATTTTTGCTTTCCGAGATAATGTTCTCGACTTCCACACATTTTTCAAGGCTCCCAGAATTTTCGCCCCCTCCCCCACCCTATGATCCACTTCCGCTTCCATGGTTCCATCCGCTGACAGATCCACTCCCAGATATCTAAAACACTTCACTTCCTCCAGTTTTTCTCCATTCAAACTCACCTCCCAATTGACTTGACCCTCAACCCTACTGTACCTAATAACCTTGCTCTTATTCACATTTACTCTTAACTTTCTTCTTCCACACACTTTACCAAACTCAGTCACCAGCTTCTGCAGTTTCTCACATGAATCAGCCACCAGCGCTGTATCATCAGCGAACAACAACTGACTCACTTCCCAAGCTCTCTCATCCCCAACAGACTTCATACTTGCCCCTCTTTCCAAGACTCTTGCATTCACCTCCCTAACAACCCCATCCATAAACAAATTAAACAACCATGGAGACATCACACACCCCTGCCGCAAACCTACATTCACTGAGAACCAATCACTTTCCTCTCTTCCTACACGTACACATGCCTTACATCCTCGATAAAAACTTTTCACTGCTTCTAACAACTTGCCTCCAACACCATATATTCTTATTTATATATATATATTATATATATATATATATATATATATATATATATATATATATATATATATATATATATATATGTATATATATATATATATATATATATATATATATATATATATATATATATATATATATGTGTGTGTGTGTGTGTGTGTGTGTGTGTAATTTAGATATTCTAAGTTATTTCTTAAAGAATTTACTGCTTCATTTTTTTTTTTTCTAATTCAACATTCCATAACTTTTAGATCTTTGAAGAATCTAACGTTACACAATAATTCTTTAATTTTTGATTGATTTCTTAGTGATATATAGTTTCAACATTGCTTGATACTTTTTAGATTTTTGATCATTTCAATTCAAAAACATACTTTCGCAGTTTTTTCATGATTTTTCAAGGGTTTTGGAGAATTTGATACAGTGAATTTACTGCCTCGCTGCCATTGTGGTTCTAACAGTGCCTGATAATTTTATGATTTTGAAGAATTAAAGTTAACCATGCTGCTGCTTATTTTCTTCTAACTTTGTATGATAGTTTTTTAGATTTTTTGGTAATCTGTTTCAAAAAGAATCCGTCGCATTAGATGGTCAGGATTCTAAATTTGCATGATAATTCCCAGATTTATTTTTCAGTGAAATCGATCAAAGATTGGTAATCACGAATTTTTAATATTGCATGATAATTTTTTTATTGTTTATAGAGTTGGGCTTTTTTATACATTTTGCTCTATTATTTTACAATTCTTTCGTTTCTCATGTTTTCACAAATGTAAGAACCATAGTTTAGTCGTCACAGAATTACTCTTACTTATTTTCATGGAAATTTTTACAATATATTTTCATATTGCGTACTTGTTATATTTCAATTTTTGCCATATATGTTTCGACCAAGATGTTATATGATATTAATTCAGTTATATAATCTACAATTAGAACTTGAGTTGAGAGCTTTATATTTGTGTGTGTGTGTGTGTGTGTGTAATTACCTTTTTATAGACGCGGTGGACATTTATTATAAGTATTTATGGTTGCCTGTTGTTACATAGGACGGGGAGGGAGTTCTACGCTCGTGGGGCCCCAAATCTTGAAGTTACCTACTGTTTTCGATATTTATAATCTTATCCCATTCATCCATTACTCTGAAAGCACTCCTTTACATCTTTTCTGAGACATTTTTTTGCTACGTTTCTTCCCATGGTGTCTGATTGCTCTGCATACATGTGCCACAAACAACTATTGGCTGTTGACATCATCAGCCTGGTATAGACACTTGAAGGTTGTAATCCTGTTTGCCCTGTGATCCGTTTTCTGTGGTAGGCAACTTTGTGACTACTAACCCCTCACTTACCTAATCACCTATTTGTGCTGCACGGTGAGGGAGCATTACACTCGTTGGTCCCCACCCCTAAAACTTTCTCTCATGTCATACAACTTTCTGAATTTCTGTATGATCTGAGCATTAACCGTGTCTCCATTCATTTTCTTCGATTCATCCGCCACTCATACTGCAAAAGTACCACTTTACATCTTTTTACCAAGTTTCTTTGTTAATATGTTTGGACTATGGTTTGTCTGTACATCTCTCGTAGAACTATCCAACATTATCAGCCCGTTTTAGAAACTTTAAAGTTGTGATCGCCTCTCATGTCTACCCTCCTGAGTGGTGAACTCATGCCCGGAGCCATCTTACACCCTCCGTGTCGATAGGTTGTAGGCAGCAGCCGCCCAAGGAAGTACTGCAGCACTCCTGATTTAGGAGTGTTAAAGTGATGCCCGAAACCATATTACACCTTCCGCGTCAGGATTGCTGGTCATCGCTTCTATCTAATTAAAACTATGCTACCGGGATAGTCTCAGTATCTCCGAACCAAAGAGCAAATACCTGCACCTTTTCATTGTTACTCCTATCTTCACAGTTTTCTTTGTAACATCCTTCTTCTCATCACAAATCGCACCTTTTTCGTAACAAAACAAAAAACTGCGTTACCCTTTTTTATCTTGATTCTCCTTTCGTCGGTAGGCCAGGCCTCGATGACGCCCTTCCGTCCGTGCCTGCAGCTTTCCTCATAAAAAGAAATAGACAAGTATAGCTTTCTCAACATTGAACCATACAGGGAATCTGGCGTGATATGCCATATGCCATACAGAAAAGGCGGCCTTATACACCATACAGCGACTCTAGCCTTGTATACTATACAAGAAATCTGGCCTGGTATACCATACAGGGAATCTGACGTAGTATACCATAGAACGAATCTGGCTTAGAATACCTTACAGCGAATCTAGCGCATTATACCATACTACGAATCTGGCGCAGTATACCATACGAAGAATCTGGCGTTGTATGCTCTACGGTGTGCAATGTGCCAGTATATACTCCTTCCATCTTGGCTGACACAGGGATGGATATTATGAACTGGATGGTGGCCACGGTGAGCACGTCCAATTTACCAATTCTGCTGATCCGTAATAAACTGTAGCCTCCTTGAACTCGATATCACGGCTTTAGTACACGACGATACGATCCTTGAGTACAATTCCTGACCTTTGACATGATCTCTTAAGGGTTAGATCAAAGGCCAGACTATCATACCTAGAAGTCCTACCGTTGTGCTCAAGGGTCGTCCAGTCGTACTCAAAAATCATATATACCGTCGTGTTCAAGGGTCGTACCATCATGCCCAAAGATCCTACCGTCGTTCTTAAAGAGAGTACCGTCTTGCTCAAAGATCCTTCCATAGTACTCAGATGTCCTCCCGACTTGCGTAAGAGTTGCCCTATCATGCTAAAAGATCATGCTCAAGTGGTTAACCTCTCCTTGCTCAAAAAGCGCCAGTTCCGCAGTACTCATTACAGCCTATAGAGTAAGACAGAGCGTGTATGTGTGCGTGATTGATATTTGTATATACGTCATATCTTAACGTTATGTAAACACACACACCTTAGCTTACGCCCAGTACCCATTGACCGACCATCCCCCACAAAAGGGGAGGATGAACAGCTGGAATGAGGCCGTAAGTCGACTGGTTCCCCGTGTCCGGGACAAGGACCCTGACCCGTGAGATTGGTGGGTCGCAAAGCTAAGTAGAGAACTGGGTGTGCGTGTGTATACGGGTAGATTTGGGTTTCGATGAGTGGGTTAGAAGGACATATGTTCCTGGCCAAGCCTGATGTGAGCTACGCAACTCATGATGATTCCACGAACATATGAAGATGAGTCATGGAGGCTACACCAACAGCCATTTAAAGAATAGACGGAAAAAAAAAGAGTAATAGAGAGAAATAAAAATGTCAAAGGAGAAAAGGGTGAGAGGGGTAAATAGGCCGAGAGAGACTGGTATAGGGAAACAGAATAAGAGATAGAGAAATAAAGAGTAAGATTCAAGATATGAGAGATACAGAGAGATAACCAGCGTGGGGGAGGAGAGGGAATAAAGGAGCAAGTGGTGAATCAGGAGTGCACATAACAGTGGGAACAGCAGATAAAACGTTGGCCCCGGCTGGTCCTTGTGGTATCAGAATCACACACATTAGCCCCGCCAAACTGCTGAGGTAGTTAAAGACTGTAACGGCTGCAGCAGCGACACCAGCAGCCGACCGTTGACCTCACCATAGTGTTACAGCGTCTTTTGCCAACATGAGGGAATGTATTCTTTTGTGTCTGTCTGTCTAGGTACGAGTTTGTAGTGTGTGTGTGTGTGTGTGCTGGTTTCCGTGTATGGTGGCTGTTTGTGTATCAGTGTGAGAGTGTTCTGAGCCAGTGATTCATAGGACGGTACCCTTAACAATTGACCAGTGTGTAGAGAGATTAACAGTGAAAAAAAAATGTTAAAGTCGTCATAAATCGACCCAGGGGTCCTCATAAACAATCAAAGGGTCATCATATATGACCTAGGAGTCATTATGAACAACCTAGGGGTCATCATTAACGACCTAAATGTCATCGTAGACGAAAAACCGGAAAATGGAGACCAGAAAAAAATGTACTGACGAAACGAGTAATGATCAGTCTGATAATATGAGAACTCTGACTTACGAGAGATAGAAAGCTGGTGAGGAATATGTTCACTGTCTGCATAAGAAGCAAATTTGATCACAGTTGTGTTTTGCAGTCTCCAAGAAACCTGGAATTGATAAGCTGGAGAGAATTCAGAAATTCTTTACCAATGTAAAACTGAAGGAAAAGAACATTTGAGCTGAATTGTGAAAGATGAGAAGTGTACTTGAACTATACACTGTGGAAAGAAGAGATTAAATATAAGGTGATTTATGCTTGACAATAGATGCAAGGATTTGATGGAAACATCCCAGGATTAAGAACCTCAGCAAACATGGATAAAAAGGTAATTAAATCTGTGAGAATCTGTAAAATGCTTTGTTTGTCTGTGCCAAACGTATGAATGCTCACCCTTAAAAAAAGAAAAAAAAGACATGTAGTGAGCGCTACCCGCTAGCCTTGTCTCAGGCAAAGTTTCGTCCTATGTGTTGTGTAATCTCTGTTGGTGGTAGGGAGCCACCGAACATGGAGATATGTTACCGATTCTACCCGCCTGATTATCGGAGAGGGGGTGTTCGCTGCGGGCAAAATCTCGTAAGTAATCCACTATATCTCTTTCCTTGCATGCGTCTTCCTCTAACCGTCAGCATCACAACCGCGACTGCTGCATTTACCGCATCACGAACTAACACTAAAATTGCCACTTCATCGTAGCACCTCCGCCTCGGGGCGCTTTCCCTGCCTCTAATCATGTGGGTCACGGAGCGAAGAAATCTCATATTTCAAGACGTTCCCGAGGCCCTCACATACCCTTGAGGATACTTTAGAGATGAATTCCCTGCTTGAAGCAGCGAATTCCTTTCTTCTAAGTGGAGGACCGAGGCAGGTTGTCTTCTTTGCCGTGGAGACGACTTTTTTTCTTTTGCTTTGACGGAAGACGATGGGTTCCTTGCAGTGAAAAGGAGGCAAATTCTTTGCTTTGCAGAAGAAACGAATTCTTTGCTTTTGAAGGGAAGATGGAGCATATCCTTGCTTTAAAGGCGGAGTAACGAATTCTTTGTCTTTTCGGAGGATACGAATATTTTGCAAAAGAGGCTCTTGAATTTTTTTCCTTTTGACGGGGGAGACAAAGTCTTTGCTTTAAGATGGACGCACAAAATATTTTCTTTATTTGCTTTGAAGGGGAGAAGAATTTTTTGCTTTGAGGGGATCAAGAACGTTTTGCCTTGCAGTGGGACGGGGCTGAATTTAAAGTTTATTGGTTTCTTTTTGGGGTTTTGTAGTTTCAGGTAATAGATAACCAAAGCTATTCGGAAAACCTTGGAGTAATATGAACGCACTAAGTAACTGAATCGAATGGAGACGGTTACTCAGAACAGAAATGAAAAAGAAACAGTGTTCATTATTTGGATTCCCCTTGAGCTGAGCGATAAGTAAAATATAACAGGGAAATATGGAGAACTTGATAACACTAGGTATAAGAAAGAGACCTGAAAACATCGTTGACATCAGCCTCGGGGTTGGGAGAGTCACCCCCAGAACCCTGACCTGACCTTCAGCACGAGGGTCAAGGTGGCGTCCTCGCTCAGAAAGGCGCCGAGGGGTAGGTGGTCGGGCAGTACCTCGTCCTGGTAGATGAGGTGCATGTCCTCGGCGTCCACGCCCAGCACGGACAGCATGGTCTTCAGCTGGCCGACGCTCCTATACCCCCAGGTATCCACCTGACCCTTATTCCCCTGCAGGGTGAAGATCGTAAGCGACAGTCTCCCGTTGTAAATATCCATAATATAGATATTGTTTTTAAATAACTCTTTGGGAGTTCTTAAGGTTTGCCTGTTTTTAAAGTAGTTTATAAGTCTGTAGGTAATGATGCTGGGCTGGTGGTTTTAGGGCTGCCGGACGTCGCCAGCTCCGCCTGGTCCAAGAACCAGCCCCAACACCTTTAGCCTTCCACGAGAGCTGACGTTTTCTTTGCCATAACAAACTCTTCCCCTGCAAAGATGAAAACATTTTTTTTTTCAGTGTGCATATTAATAATGTTTGTTTGTTTTTCGTGTGTTTTTGTCTATGTTGGTAGAACTGTGGAACAAGCACCAACATTCGTGAACTAATACAGAATTCATTCAGAATGTTCCTCCCTCTGTCTTTTACCATCATGTTTACTATGGACGGAGACACGTCAAACGCATCTTCACTACACCCTCGATACATCAAATTTCACATCAGTCGCCATACTCGTCATCACCCCCTAACAGCACAACACTCGCTTCCTTAATCAGAGCAGAGGATTTGGATCATCTGCCATGACGAATCTTTGAAGACTAATCCCCTTCTGTAACCAGACAGTTCCAATGATTTTTTAATCCCCGTATATCCTCCCATAGAAATAGTCACGATTATCATATATAGATAAAAGAGCGGGAGGAAAGCAAGGAAAGATTTGTTCCTGGCGAACACTCTTGCCCGTCTGAGACTGATGGAGGCTGGGTGCTGGTGGAGGCTGGGGACTGGTGGAGGTCAGGGACTGATAAAGGCTGTGGCTGGTGGAAGATGGCTTTTGGAGACAAGGTGCTGATTAAAGCTCAGTTCAAGTGAAGACTGTAGGGTGCTAGTGTTTGTACTCACAGAAAAACAAACCACTTTACCCCTTTGGTGGGATGAGTGTCTGAAGAGAGTGTGGTCGCCTCCCGTGTCGCGTGAGACCATAAAAGTGAGGACATATCTGTCTCTTAGTGGCGACTGCCAGCGACAACCTCCACCAGACCTTCAGTAATACTAGACATTCTAATCGCGAGAGCATCTGTGAGAAAATACAAAATACAAAAGAACTTACAAAATATGGATGGCTCTAACCACTGCGTGATATGCACCCTTTACAGTTGGTATCTCTCGATCCAATTTTCATAAAGTGCACAATAAAACCATATCCATTTAGCTTCTGGTCTTAGATATGAGGACATAGTAAGCTCTTATGAAAATCAGAGTGTAAAAAAAAGATAAAAGACCCCGCTCACCTTAATGGTGTGGGTCGGAATCTATGTGAAAATCACGCCAAAAAATTGTGTGTTGGTGATGCTAGAGTTGCGACTACATACCAGCCGTTCACAAGTGCCTTTGAAACAGGAAGCAGAGGTGAGCAACCCTCGCTTCACCGAGAACAACGAACACCAACCTTTCATGTGTGTGCATTTGACTTTAAAGGAAAGGGAACACCAACCACCCACTAGTCCGTTACACACACAGATGTTTCGGACTGTAGAGTGAGCATTTCCACTGCGTTGTTGGAATGGGTATACGAAAAAACTGACTCTGATGTTCACTGCCCCCTTCCCACACACACACACGTACACACACAGCATACGTAAATTTGAGAAGTTTTGTAATAGAGAATTTCAGGAAAGGGTGCCCCACAAGTGTAAAACTCCCTCCCAGTACAGCACAAATAGGTACTTACAGATAACTAATAGGTAATTACAGACGGAGATCCTTAAGACCAGCACTGCCACCGCACATCGTACTCCACTGGGAACAAGACACACACACTTACCTAGACTACTTTAGTTTTTCCTGAGGAGAACAGTTCCAAGATTACTGGACGCAGCAAGAGGCACCATGTGTGTAAACATCGTCATCCGGTCTGTTTTCCATCGAGCGGAATATGAACCCTTCCATCCCCGCTCTGTAGTATAGTTCTCTTTTTCTGTGAGAGAAATGTATCTCTCCAACTGTTCTCTAACGCTGGAGGAAACAAGCCTTAAGAAGAGTAGGTGTGTTACTTCCCCTAAGTACAACGGTACGACCCTTGAGCACGACAATACGACTGTGGATAACTTAGCCTCTGACTTAACCCGTAAGAATGAGACCAGTAACAACACGCCATCATACCTATGGGTCGTACTGTCGTTTTCAAGGGTCGCATCGTCGTGCTCTTTGGTCATACTGTCGTTTTCAAGGGTCGCATCGTCGTGCTCTTGGGTCGTACCGTTGTGCTCAAAAGGTTCGTAAATCTTACCGAGCGTCATTCGTTAGTGGAAGTAGATGAATCCCAGGAGGCTACCATCCTTTCATTTAGCTAAGGGTAACCAAGTTCACCACAGCATTATTGGAGGAGCTAGTGAAGAATATGAGTTACACTTTGTTGGGAACGTAGCAAAACCTTGCAGAAGGGACAGCAAAGATGGGATGCATGTTGCGAATCCGAAGACCTGATGAATACGAAGTGGCAGGAGATACGTTTATATATACGTATTTCCCCTGACATCAGAGTCCTTCCTCCTTGAGGATTGTGTGCCAGCGTTCGTCAAGATGGCGCAAGCAGCCGAAGAACAGAGGGAGTCCTCAGGTGCCAAGAAGGGATTCAGTAGATGAAAATCGTGGAGGGGAACTCTGAAGGTGTAGGTGGGGAAATAGGAAAGTTTGTCATTGTTGTGAACAGGATAAGGGAGATGTCTTAGGTAAAATATATATATATATATATATATAGAAAGGGTCACAGTTTTGAGCGTGATCAAGTATATTCTTAAAAGTCCACGGGGAAAATTAAACACGATAAGTTCCCAAGTGAACTTTCGTGTAATACTCACATCATCAGGGAAGACACAAGAGAAAAATATAACAGTCAGTTGGTATGCAACGAAGAGACATAGCTAGGACGCCATTTGGTAAACATGGCGTCCCAGCTACGTCTCTTCGTTGTATATCAACTGACTTATATTTCTCTCTTGTGTCTCCCCTGATGAATTGAGTATTACACGAAAGTGCATTTGGGAACTTATCGTGTTTCAGCAGAAGCTGGTGACTGAGTTTGATAAAGTGTGTGAAAGAAGAAAGCTGAGAGTAGATGTGAATAAGAGCAAGGTTATTAGGTACAGTAGGGTTGAGGGACAAGTCAATTGGGATGTAAGTTTGAATGAAAGAAAACTGGAGGAAGTGAAGTGTTTTGGATATCTGGGAGTGGATTTGGCAGCGGATGGAACCATGGAAGCGGAAGTGAGTCACAGGGTGGGGGAGGGGGCGAAAGTTCTGGGAGCGTTGAAAAATGTGTGGAAGGCGAGAACATTATCTCGGAAAAAAAAAAAATGGGTATGTTTGAAGGAATAGTGGTTCCAACAATGTTATATGGTTGCGAGGCGTGGGCTATAGACAGAGTTGTGCGGAGGAGGGTGGATGTGTTGGAACTGAGATTTTTGAGGACAATATGTGGTGTGAGGTGGTTTGATCGAGTAAGTAATGAAAGGGGAAGTGGTAATAAAAAGAGTGTGGTTGAGAGAGCAGAAGAGGGTGTTTTTATTGGTTTGGTCACATGGAGAGAAGGAGTGAGGAAAGATTGACGAAGAGGATATATGTGTCAGAGGTGGAGTAAACGAGGAGAAGTGGGAAACCAAATTAGAGGTGGAAGGATGGAGTGAAAAAGATTTGGAGCGATCGGGGGGTGAACATGCAGGACATGTGTATATATGTATATGTCTGTGTGTGTATATAGATGTATGCGTTGAGATGTATAGATATGTATATGTGCTGTGTGTGGACGTGTATGTGGGTGGACATGTGTATGTGGATGGGTTGGGCCATTCTTTCGTCTGTTTCCTTGTGCTACCTCGCTAACGCGGGAGACAGCGACAAAGTATGATGAATAAATAACTAATATATATATATATATATATATATATATATATATATATATATATATATATATATATATATATATATATATATATATATATATATCTTTCTTTCTTTCATACTATTCGCCATTTCCCGCGTTAGCAAGGTAGCGTTAAGAACAGAGGACTGGGCCTCTGAGGGAATGTCCTCACCTGGCCTCGTTCTCTGTTCCTTCTTTTGGAAAATAAAAAAAAAAACGAGAGGGGAGGATTTCCAGCCCCCCGCTCCCTCCCGTTTTAGTCGCCTTCTACGACACGCAGGGAATACGTGGGAAGTATTTGTCGCTGTCTACCGCGTTTGCGAGGTAGCGCAAGGAAACAGACGAAAGAAATGGCCCAACCCCCCCCATACACATGTATATACATACGTCCACACACGCAAATATACATACCTACACAGCTTTCCATGGTTTACCCCAGACGCTTCACATGCCTTGATTCAATCCACTGACAGCACGTCAACCCCGGTATACCACATCGCTCCAATTCACTCTATTCCTTGCCCTCCTTTCACCCTCCTGCATGTTCAGGCCCCGATCACACAAAATCTTTTTCACTCCATCTTTCCACCTCCAATTTGGTCTCCCTCTTCTCCTTGTTCCCTCCACCTCCGACACATATATCCTCTTGGTCAATCTTTCCTCACTCATTCTCTCCATGTGCCCAAACCACTTCAAAACACCCTCTTCTGCTCTCTCAACCACGCTCTTTTTATTTCCACACATCTCTCTTACCCTTACGTTACTTACTCGATCAAACCACCTCACACCACACATTGTCCTCAAACATCTCATTTCCAGCACATCCATCCTCCTGCGCACATCTCTATCCATAGCCCACGCCTCGCAACCATACAACATTGTTGGAACCACTATTCCCTCAAACATACCCATTTTTGCTTTCCGAGATAGTGTTCTCGACTTCCACACATTTTTCAAGGCTCCCAAAATTTTCGCCCCCTCCCCCACCCTATGATCCACTTCCGCTTCCATGGTTCCATCCGCTGACAGATCCACTCCCAGATATCTAAAACACTTCACTTCCTCCAGTTTTTCTCCATTCAAACTCACCTCCCAATTGACTTGACCCTCACCCCTACTGTACCTAATAATATATATATATATATATATATATATATATATATATATATATATATATATATATATATATATATATATATATATATATATATTTATTTATTTATTTATTTATTTATTTTATTTGTTTTGCTTTGTCGCTGTCTCCCGCGTTTGCGAGGTAGCGCAAGGAGACAGACGAAAGAATTGGCCCAACCCACCCACATACACACACACATATATATATATATATATATATATATATATATATATATATATATATATATATATATATATATATATACCTGGGGATAGGGGAGAAAGAATACTTCCCACGTATTCCCTGCGTGTCGTAGAAGGCGACTAAAAGGGGAGGGAGCGGGGGGCTGGAAATTCTCCCCTCTCATTATTCTTTTTAATTTTCCAAAAGAAGGAACAGAGAAGGGGGCCAGGTGAGGATATTCCCTCAAAGGCCCAGTTCTCTGTTCTTAATGCTACCTTGCTAACGCGGGAAATGGCGAATAGTTTGAAAGAAATGAAAGAAAAAAAAAATATATGTATATATATATATATATATATATATATATATATATATATATATATATATATATATTTATATAACCTTGGTCCTAAAATGTACTTAGGTTGACAACTAATTTTGTTGCATCACTGTTGTTGCGTTTGCTGGCGTAAGTACTTACTCGACCAATGATGTTGTAAAGAATGGGGACGTTTGTATTATGTCCGTGTTGGTGGAAACTCTTACGATGACTGGGAATACCGATCAAGTTTTCATTCCTATATTATTCATTTGATGTTCTTGTGATGCGAAAGAAGGTAGGTGTTGCCGAAGAAGGGAGGAGGCCATGTCAGGCTGTGCTGCATTGATTGTGATGAGGTTTGTGGATATTTCGCTTACCTCCTTCAGGAGGTCAGTGTACCAATAGGCAGCCAAATGGTGGGTTTCGCAGGCTGATATTGAAGAATCAGATTAATGAGATGAAGTATGGGAGGATACTGCCCCCAGCCATAGTGTATGTAGCCCTGTCAGGACAAGTTCTTGCTTGCTGTTTTTGCTTGCGGACAAACCTCATCAAAACTAACGCACCGAGAGATGTAACAAGTCTCACACTGGCCTCTCCTAACGTTTCTACCCGGATCTCCTGCCTGAAAGGATCCTGGATGATTGAGAGATCTCACATGCTCCTCAAGATGCTGCAAGAGTTATAGAGAGCTTATTTAAGACTTAAGATTCCGCAGTTACTGCTTATAGCAAATATAAGAAAACGTTACCCACCCAGATTTTTCGCTGCCTGATAAGAAGTCTCTTCAATGAAGGAAGTTTGAGCAGGTATCAGTTGCCTTAGAGTTCAAGTTTAGGTCGGGTTACTGTCTTAATGTGGCTAGCAAAATTGGGTCCTGAGAGACGTAGATGAGAGCCCCAGGAGTAACCCGTGAGCAAGAGTCACTTAGAATGTGATCATCAGAGAGAACTGATCATAGATGACGTGCAGCACCCAGGGGTTCACCTGAAGCAGGGCTGGCGTACGTGGTCCGGATGAAGACTATCAGTGTGGGAGGCGCGGAGGCGAAAATGTTCCTTTATATCCAAAGATGTCTCCAGAGAGATGTGAGGATACGATGAAAAAAATGGATGCGTGATGACTTGAAGTTCAGGAAATTTTATCACGAAATGAAGAGGAAGATTAAAATGGAGAGTAGCTCACCGTGAGTTAATTCATGAGACAAGACTTGCCGAGAGGCAGAAGAAAATATAAGAGACCTAAGTACTTTGTGATGGGTGCACATGAACGTTAAGGAGTGTACGTATCACGGCAAAGTAAAAGATTTGTTTTCAGATCCATCAGTTTCTGCCTTACACGGACAGTTGTCAAGCTGATGGCCCATCCAAAACGAGTTACTGATAGGCCTCATGCAAAACTGCTGTCCTAGAGAGCTTCTGAGATCTCAGTGATGAATGGAAAAAGGACCTCCACGCCGTATCATCTTTGCTGATATATCTTCGGAGACCTACGCTTATTGTAATCGGAGCCCTTCACAGTTTCTGTGCTTCTGAAGAGAGAGGATGGTTGTTTTTAGGGATTGATTTAACTATATTCATTCTTCGTATTTCTACGTGTCTCAGAAGGCAAATTTAAGACGTATCCATAAACTTCTCGATCAGTGTTTTAACCATTTATCATGTCTTTTAGCTGGAGAATTCCTTGAAAACTCTTTAATGTGTTGCTTCCTTAGATTTCAGTCCCCTTGTAGGCACCATACATCGTTATGTAAGAAATTCCTTATATCTTTTCATTTACAGAGTGATGTCTGAACCGCAGTCGGTCCCTCTTGCCGCATAGCCATGGACTCTCCTTTGATGGTTAGTGTTGTCTATACGCAGGACATACTTGGTCATGTATTATACGAAAACGAGTTTGTGTTGTTTTGCAAGGTTTACCTTTTGTTTCGGAACGCATTCTCTCTCTCTCTCTCTCTCTCTCTCTCTCTCTCTCTCTCTCTCTCTCTCTCTCTCTCTCTCTCTCTCTCTCTCTCTCTCTCTCTCTCTCTCTCTCTCTCTCTCTCTCTCTCTCTCTCTCTCTCTCTCTCTCTCTCTCTCTCTCTCTCTCTCTCTCTCTCTCTCTCTCTCTCTCACAACAATCCATTTCTGAATCAAAGGCTCACAGTCACCTTCCACTTCCTCGACAGATCTTCCAGGACCTCCACCACCAAAAAATGGCTACTAACTCCAGCTTGCTGGAGAGCCTGGAGGTAGAGGCCAAGAGGACAGAGACTACTGCCATCGAGGTCACCACCACCACCCTGGTGGAAATCATCCCTCCTGATTACAACGAGAGCGAGATATGGGTCGACATGTGCCAGGGCAACGCCACACTACCGCCGCCCGAACATCTCCGGTTTGTTGTGTATGGGATCCTCCTCACCACAGTCGGACTTTTAGGCCTGGCCGGCAACCTCATCTCTATCACTATCCTGTCCAGGTACTGGTGTAGACAGAGAACATCTGCAGTTCATCTCTTTTTCTCTGCTATTAGTCGTATCTTCATTACCGTATTGTCCACTGAGTTTACCTCATCATTGTGATATCCTTTTGAGAACTACTGTTTTGTCATTAAGTATATTTCCACCCTCATTTTGTTTAGGAAGTTTGTATTTTCTTGTCCAGGTGCTCACATAAGTACTGAGATCTTTGGTAATTAGAAGTGTGCGCTGCATGTTAGAGAAAAGATCCACGCAATTGAAACGAGTGGATTTGATCTTATATTTAGCATCATAAAGAGATTTTCAGTTTGATTCGAATATCATTAGATACTTGTTTATACTTGGCGCGAAATGATACAGATGATAGTTTGACCCGTGGTTTAACACCAGTCATACGCTAAATATTTAGATACTGAATAGACCACAATCTTTGCACTCTTCAAAGAATCTCCTTTTCATCAGTAGGTGCCAGTTAGCCGTCTGCCTCTTCTGTCTTCCTGATAATACCGTGTTACCCACACCACAGGCCTAAGATGCTGTCGTCCATTAACTGCTGCTTGATTGGCCTCACGTCCTTTGATATGATCGTCACCACCACCTCAGTGTTGATGTTCGGCTTGCCGGAGATCAGCGAATATACACAGACGATGAAGTGGTATGGCCAGGGAGTCTACCAGAGAGTCACGCCCTTCGTCTTTCCTCTGGCGCTCATAGCGCAGACAGGGTCTGTCTACCTGACCGTGACTGTGACAGTGGAGCGGTACATAGCAGTGTGTCGACCGCTCAGGGCACGCTCGCTATGTACGTACGGACGGGCCAAGGTGTACGTCTTGTGTGTGGCGTTCTTCTCCATCTTGTACAATCTGCCCAGGTTTTGGGAAGTCTCCTATCAGGTCAGATGCCTCACCTAATTTTCTTATTGCTTTCTATTATTTATGTTCCTGTAAATATCATTCGTTTAGATCTTTAGGATTATAGAAATTATGAATATACTTAACAAAATGTTTCCAGTGTTACAGTGGTCCTATTGATTGATTTCTTACATCCTGAAGGAAAAGACCATTTTTCAGCATTAATACATATGGCCTTTATAAAACCTTCTCTCTCTCTCTCTCTCTCTCTCTCTCTCTCTCTCTCTCTCTCTCTCTCTCTCTCTCTCTCTCTCTCTCTCTCTCTCTCTCTCTCTCTCTCTCTCTCACACACACACACACACACACACACACACACACACATAAGAAACTACCTAAGTGAAAGTCATGTTTTCAAGAAAAAGAGATGATTTATAATGAACCTTTTACATTTCTATAAGAGAATAAGTTCTGTTGTAGATAGAGACGAAGGCAGGGTGGATTGTGTGAATTTGGACTGTTAAAAAGCATTTGACATTCTGCCATATCGGAAACTGGTTATGGAGCTGGATCTCCGGGTAGGAATAAGGGAAGACTCCTTCAGAGGATGGAAAATTATCTTAATGGAGAGGAACAAAGGACACATGCAAGCAATTGCAGCAATTTCCAAAGGAACCTTGACAGACTCCAAATATAGTCTGTGTAGAGTTTAGTGTGTCGTACGATAGTTGGGGGGAGGGCACCTGACAGCTTTGGAACGCTCGCCGACGCAAAGTTGCCAACTTAGCGCTTTTGGCGCAAGATCTAGCGCTTTTGATAGAGATTAGGGCGTAAGTTTCGTGTTTAGCGCCTTATCGCGTTTCCGCGCTTTTTTTTTTTATTTAGCGCTAAAGTTAGTGTTATTTCAGTATATGAGGAAATTCAAACATTAATTAGAATATGTTAATGTGATTTAGGAAGTTTAATCGAAACCTATCAAAATAACAAGGAAAACAATACAAATATTGCACGTAATTAATTTTCATCGAAATGAACATGTTCGAAAAATATTTGAACAGATTCAGTTCAGGTGTATTCCGCGGGTTTCCCCTCCTCAGGTTCCCCGTTCAGTTTAGGTTCGGTCGGACTCTCTTAGTGACAGATCTATCCGTGGGCCATGAAGGACAGTAACATTGCTGGTTGTGTGTGTGCAGGCCATTACATTTAACGAACACAACAATGAGTAATAAATATACTTAACAATTTAGAGAAGAGTGGTTGAAAGACCTCACATATAGAAAGTGGTTAGGAAAAGTACAATGGGATGACACAAAATGTCTTTACAGGTACTGCAACTGTCCATTGTCTTCCAGACTTAGTAACATTGAAAGACACAGCCAAACAGCTAAACACAAGAAAGCTGAAGAGGCATTCAGTACTCAAAGACACACCACAATTCCGTGTGAATAATTGAGTGATGATGCACGGGAGACAAGGAAATTTATCGTTATTCGTTGCAGAACACTGTTCATTACGTGTTGTTGATCATCTCAGCTATTCATTACGTGTTGTTGGTCATCTCAGTGAGATGTGCAAAGCACGATTTGCAGACAGTAAAAGATGCAACAATTTCAAGTTAAAAAGGTCTAAGTGTAGTGCAGTTGTGTGCAATGTGATAGCCCGCATTTTAACAGTGATTTGAAAAGCGATATAGACAATCAGAAGTTTAGCCTCTTAACTGATGAAAGTAATGACATTAAAGAAACTATTGGGATAGCTATCCGATTCTGTTCTGAAAAGAAGATTGTAGTGACTTTCTTGGACCTTGTTGACCTGAGTGACTGTAGTGGTAATGGGATATGTGGTGCCAATAAGAAGTCATTGAAAAATAATGGGTTAGAAATACAAAACTTCGTTGCAATAGGCACCGACAGTGCTTGTGTGATGACAGGTGTATGCCAAACTCAAGTTAGAAGTTCCTCATCTGACACTGATCAAGTGTGTGCTTCATTCTCTGCAGCTAGCTGTGTATCATACTGCAGCAGAATGTCTCCCTAGGTACCTGGATTCTATGAACAGAAAGACCTATGATTGGTTTTCCCACTCTACCGTTCGCCAAGCAAGGTACAAGATCTTTTCTTTCATCAATGATGGTCAAGCTCGATTGAAATTGATACAGCTTAGCCAGACTTGATGGCTGTCAATTGGCAAATGTAAGAATACTGCAGCAGTGGGTTGAAGTTAAGACTCATTTTGAAATGCAAGAACTGATGAAAGGTGTTACACAGCTCAGATCTTTTATGACATGTTTAACTATGCCTTCCTGATATTCCTGAAGCATATTCTTGGAAATGTTCAGCTTGTAAATGAGAAATATGAAGCGGAGGTAAGGGATCCAACCAAACCGCTAAGTGACCTTATTTAACTTATTGATTCCATAAGTTCCAAGGTCCTTCATACCAGGTAGATAATTAAAGGAAGGTGATTCAGTTGAGGATTACTTAGACCCACAACCGTCCTTGGGGTAAGAGTTTAAAAAGATGATACAATGTAAGTTTCCTGATGAATAGGATATTCGAGGAAGATGCATACATTTTATAGTGGAGTTGGTGAAACAGCTTCATCAACGTTTGCCAGACAATGTCCATTGTCATCACCGAGTGCAAGTGAATGCCTGCTACCCATAAAACCTGGAATACTGGAATTAGCAAAGATGTTTACTGATAACGAGGAAATTCTCACACATTTGTCGTTACTTTTCTGACATTGCCTCACTCTAACGCTGATGTAGAGCATAATTTTAGTTATATGAACATCATGAAGTCAAAGCTTCGAAATAGACTGAGTATCAAAAGCTTAAATGCAAAACTAACTAACAAGTATGGACTAAGAAGAAATGGAAACAGCGTTTATGATTATAAACTAAGAAAGTACTGAAAAACACACTGGATCATTGAAAGCATACGAGTCATCGCAACCAGGACCCTCAGATAGACCACCACAACCCAGGACACCAAGGACGAAGATATTGTGACTTGGAAATTAGTGGATCTGGAATAATGGTGAGTGTTTTAGTGTTAAAGCAGTCATTCGTACCTGTTATTAATAATTCAGCACGTCAAAAAACAGAAATAATTCGAAGAGCATTTTTTCGCTGTCATTTCAGTAAGCTTAGCGCTTTCCGGGTGCGGATTTAACGCCATCTGAAATTTGAATTGGCATCTCTGCAGTTGCCAGGCAGTTGAGGCGGGAGTCAGGCTCCCCTTCTCCTGTGAAAAGATACTACTTCATGATAGGTTAAGTACGGATTGCCTACTTTAATTGCACCTCGCACATGGCGCAGTGAGTCCGATACGGCTCTACCAGTACAAGTAAGATCAACATGGAAGAGACAGCATTGTCACCGGTTGGTCATCGATGAGCTTTCGAGCTTCTTGGAGGAGTCGGAAGCCGCCTTGGGCCTTACACCAACTCCCACAGCGCAACCACAGCAGCGGACACCCTCACTTCCCCGCTAGGTAGGTCCTTCTCCAACTCAACCTGGGCCCTTTAAAGCTGCGTTCAGATCATGGAAGAGATCTGTCACCACATGTGCACAGCTTAACAGGTGGTCAGACAACGATTCTGTGCACTACGTACGTCTGCTGTTTTCAGAGGACCTGCGGCGTGCGGTTGATGCTAAATTCAGTGAAGCCGGGTGGAATAGCCTGAGCTTGGAGGAGTCGCTTCAGGCGGTGGATAGGCTAGCCACGAGGAAGACAAACTAGGGTATCCTGTGGCAGCGGTTCTTCGACCACAGACAAGCTCCGGGTGTTTATCGCACAGTATTTTCACAGTGCACAGACAGAGGTCATAAACTGTAACTTTGTATGCCCGCAGTGCGAGTATGACATCTCAGAGTTTATACTAGTGAGGAAAGTCATAGTTGGCCTAACGGACAGTGACCTCAGAAGAGACCTGTAGCAAAACTAGAAGAGTTATTTAAGAGTTATTTACAAGTGCCTTGCGTTTGAAAGTGCGAAACATGGTGCGGAGCCTCATGAACCCCATTCAGTGGCGGCGTGTGGCACCTCATACTGCTGGGACACGGACGATGGTAGACTCATCCATACCGGACGTATGTATGGGCATGAGCCAGAAGCTCCGCATTCCGTCCACCCTACCGAAACGGGAAAAAAACGATAAAGCTGCAGAAGGTGAGGGGAGCACACCGAGGGTGAGAGCTGTACCGCCAAAAACCTGACATGCAGAGAATGCGGAAAAATGGGCCACCTGGTATGTTGCTGTCAAGGCAAGAGTGGCAAGGGTAAGGAGGCCCCTATGTCAGGAGCCGTGACAGTGGCATCGGCAGGTGCAGCACCCTTGTCGACCGTGAGAGTGGAGGTGGGTAGTCGCACTGCATTAAGGCCGTGGTGGACATGGGCCCTCAATTGTCGGTGGTGGAGCTGTCGCTCCTGAGGATGCTTCTGGTGCAGGCATCGAGACTGGACTCAACGGCTAACGAGATCAGAGGCATCGACAACTTACGGATGAGGTACCTAGGCAGCTGCCGCTTCCGGACCAAGATCCGCGGCAGGATGATCGAGGAGGAGGTCCGAGTTGTCGAGTCAGCGAAGAAGGTGTTCCTCTCCCTGACGGCGTGTAAGGGTTGGATTAGGTGCCTGACTACTTCCTGCTAATTAAACCCCTCACAGTCGTTAGCAGCGGGGTGCCGGGATGCCCCCGGACACGCTTATACTCACTAGACCTCTAGGTATATCCCTTCAATCAGTGGAGGAGAACATTCCGCGTCTGGAGGAGTGGTTATGCCGGCACTCTTCAAGTACCACGCTCAACACTACCCGCTCCCCGCTGCCTATCATGAACGGCCCACCACACCACATCCACCTCCTCCCTGGGGCGCAGCCAAACGCCTGCTACACGCCTGCATTGGTCGCGAAGCACTGGGAGGCTGACGTTAAGCGCCGGCTTAACAAGGCTGTGAAGAGGGACGTGATCACTCCCGTTCCGACGGGGAAGCGGTGGAATGCTGCGCCCACATGGTGGTGATTGCGAAGAAAAACGGCCAGCCGCGGCGCACTGTGGACTACCAACAGCTGAACAGGTGGTGCCGCAGAGAGACGCACCACACACAGGCGCCCGTCGACATGGTCTCTGGAGTCCCTCGGTACAGCTAAAGTCAGTGGCGGATGCCTACTAATGCTTCCATCAGGTGAGGCCAGACGAAGAGAGCAGCCGCCTCACCACCATAACCCGCTGGGGCAAGTACAGATGCTTGTGCACCCCCATGGGACATTGTACCGCCCTAGACGCATACACACGAAAATTCGACGACGCCATATAGGGAGTGCCAAAGAAACACAGGTGCATCCATAACACGTCGCTGTATGATGAAAGCGTGTAACAGGCATTCTGGCATGTGTACGACTTCCTGGAGACCTGCGCCACCAAAGGCGTCGCGCTACAACCAGCGAAGTTCCAGTTCTGGTGGAGGGAGATAGAATTGGTGGGGTTTCGCCTGGTTTGGGAGAAGTATTCACCCACTGAGGAGAGGCTGGCTGCGATACGTAGCTTCACCATGCCCGACGGGTTACGCGGCAGTGAAAGGAGAGGCACTGGCTGTGTTGTGAAGGCCCGGCTCTTTCAGCTGGGATGCCCTAACCTCCTGCCGATAAAGATCATAAACCGCTCGTGAAGCTGTTCGGAGACCGATCACTCAAGGATGTGCTCAACCCTCGGCTCCTCCGTCTGAAAGAGAAGACCCTTCAGTATCGCTTCATTATCAGATACGTCTCCGGGAAGGCCGACAACGCGGCTACGCTTTCACGCTGCCCCATTCTCACCGTGATGCTAGACCAGAAGGACATAGCCAACTAGGGGGAGTTGGCCAGCGCTGTGGTGGCCACCACGGGACAGCGTTCGATGACGGCGATAAGTGTTGGATTACGACACGGTGTAGGAGGCGGCGGAAGGGGATCAGGCCTACCAGCGTCTGCTCTGTAGTGTCAGGGCCGGGGACTGGCCTGAGAGAAGAAGGCTAGAGATGGCGTGCCTGCGGCCCTACTATCAAGTGAGGGATAGACTCGCAGTCGTTGAACATGTAACACACCTACGATGACTCCCACGTCAGGTTAGTTATTTCCGAGGCACTAAGGTAACGGGTGGCAGTCCATCTGCACGCAGGACACAAGGGGCTTGACTCGATGACACGCCGAGCCAAACAGACCGTAAATTGGCCAGCGATGGAGGCGGACCTGAAGCACCATTGAGCATCTTGTCTTGAATGCGAGACGCACCGTCCCAACCCCCAGAGCCTCTAGTCCTCGCACCGTCTTCTGAATTCCCGTTCCAGCAGGCTGTTACAGACGTGTTTCAGCTGGAGGGGCACACATACCTAGCCTATGCAGAGAAGCTGATAGGATGGCTGGAAGAGGCACAACTCCCCGGAAGTGTCACTTCGGGCGCAGTTATCGCAAGGCTGCTCACCTTCTTCAGGAGATGGGAGCACGCAAGGAAATCGCCTCGGACGGGGACACCGAGGAGATAGAAGCCTTTTACAAAAATGGATAATCAATGCCGGCATGTCCTTATCCCACTTCCCCAAGTCCAATAGGTTCGCCGAAGCAGCGTTAAAGGCAGGCAAACGGGTGTTGGGCAGCACGGGTGTTGGAGGTAACCTTCACAACAACAAAACTGCTCAGGTTATGCTCCAATATCTCAACACCCCCCGAAGAAGGGGGGATAAGTCACCCGCACTGCTGGCAGCTAGAAGACAGTTGCGAAAATAGTGTTCTGGCGCCCCGGCAACATTATCTGATAAACCGGCGATGGAGAACCGATGCGAAACAGGGAGCGGGCCATAGCAGAAAGCGGGGCTCTCGTGCAGAGTGCCCAGCAGGTAATGCCGCTAAGCTACCCCAGCCGTCCGTGGGCACCCCTGTCTGCCTGCAGGGCGTCGCTTCGAAGGTGTGGGACAGGTCGGGCGTGATAGTTGAGGTGAAGCCGCGTAGACAGTACTTAGTGAAGCTGGACGGCAGTGGCCGCCTGTCTTTGCGAAACCCACGTCACCTACGCCCTCCTGGTTTCCCCGATCCCCAGGTTGTGGCGACACCCAGCCTCAAGTGGCGACGTCCTCACTGTGAGACACCGCCCCGCACGCTTCAAGATATGTTTGTGGTGGCCTCTGTGAAGAGTGAACACAATATTATTATGCCATTTTTGTTCCTCTTACACGTAAAGGAAGTGTACTGTTACTGAACGGTAATTTCTATGTAAATTTGCATTATGCCTTCTCGGATTTTTCTTTTTTTCTTTTTTTTGTTTTCTTGGTTTCTACGTTCTGGTTTTGTTTTTGTTGTAATAGAATGTCACATATAGTTACCAAAATCTTGTCAGGGCTCAGGGGGTGTAGGGTTTAGTGTGTAGTACGATAGTTAGGCGGACGGCACCTTACAGCGTTGGAATTTGGAACGCTCGCCGGGTAGTTGGAGGCGGGAGTCAGATAGGAGTAGAGGTAATGCTCACTCATCTCCTATGAAAGGCAACTACTTTAGAGTAAAGTTAGGACGGATTGCCTACTTTCATTGCACCTCATACAGTCTGATACATGGTTAATTAAAACCAGCTTGAGTAAATTACAATAGGACAAAGTCAAAAAAGGCTTCATAATCATGATAATCAGTATTATCAAGCAAGAAATAAACTGCAAGAGTAGGTGGATGAGAGGAACTTCAGAGTTGACATTACCCGTACACTGTCACCATGGTCCCTCATTAGGAGATGAGTAAAGTTAACAAACTGCCTGCTAGTAAATAGTAGAATAGTATTCAGTTTTATGGATATGGAAATATTCAGTATATTGTTCATATCCTACAAAAGGCCAAAATTAGAGTATGCCTCTCAAGTTTGGTCACTGGACCTAGAGAAGCACAGAAAAGCAAGGAGAGAAAGTGCAAATGAAGGCAACAAAAATGGCACCAGAACTGAAAGAGCTGAGTTACAGGGGAAGGCTAGATATCTTAAATTTGCCCACCATGGAAGGGGGAGGAGTGGAGGTTAAGATAAAAACCAAGTGATGACGCCGCCTCTGGGGGAGGAAAGATTTATGGCACAACCAGCCAGCACTTGAAAGGTACATTTAAAAGGGCAAGGAATGATTATAGGAAGATCAGAAAGGAGAAGCAGAAAGGCCTTGAAAAGAATTTAAGGGCAAGTTAGAAAATAATCTAAGACTTTTCCATAAATTTAACAGGAGTAAAAATATCAGTTAAAGAGAGTTAATCAGGCAGGCTAAGGGATTCAGGGGGAAGAGTTCTAATGGGTGATGTAAAGATATGTATTGAGCTGAATTGTAGGTTCAAAAATTGTTTTCATAATGAAAGACACTATAGCCAGAGGTGAGGTGGAATGGGAAGATCTTAGAAAACACTAAAATTGCTAGAAAAGACATAATACTGCTAAAAGTCCTTGACCCATATAAGGTCCATGGCCCTGATGAAGTTTCCCCATATTGATTGCCATAGATAGTGGGCAATTTTTGATACAGTGACAGGAGGCTTAAACATGAAATTATTTAAGAAACTTACTAGAAAAACTGTAAAGAAGTAATTTTGTAGTGTAAGGGTAGTGGATGAATGAAATATACTGAGTTTTGATACTTTGAATGTGGATAATGTGGATAGTGTACAGATGTTTAAAAGGTTGGATAATAGTAAAGAAAGTTGAAGAAATCAGGGTCCCATGAGTGCAAACTCCTTCCCCATACATTACAAGTAGGTACTTACACAGTGCTGTGAGAACTTCCAAACAGACCTAGACTATCTGTGGTTTGTCACTGGGCTAATGATTATTAGCTCAACCAAATGTAAAGTAATACTGATAGGGCAGAGAAAAAGGAAACTTTTTTATGACAACCACCCTGCAGGAAAAATGTAAGAATCAACATATGAAAGAGATTTGACGGTTAATATAGTACCAAGCTCATCCACAGAAATGTGATATCAGGAATATTGTGAAGGATGCTAATTACCTACCACTCAGCATCAAAATTGCCTCCGAATATATAGGACTCATAATGAATTATGCGGCATCAGTCTTATCATCTCACTTAAGGGACACATATTGATTTGTAGAAGCTCCGGAGGTGGGCAACAAAAACTATACCAGATGTAAGGGAACTAAGTTATAGGTAGAGGCTGGTAGTCATGGATTTCCATTAGAAGAAAGGAAAAAGGAGAAACTTTATAACAGTGTACAATGCTTTGGATAGATATGATGAAAAACAAAATGATTTTATAAAATGCGAAATGCTAGCTTAACAAAAGGGCATAATAGGAATCTAATCAGAAAATAAGTCACAAAAGATGTAAAAATGCCTGAACAGGAACACAGCGGTGGATGCAAGGAGCAATTTAAAATTGATATGAATGATTGTTCTGAGAGATGGGATACTTACAAATATTTAACTCCTGTGTATTGCTCAAATGGCTGTTCTCACATTGACCTCACAACTGCCACATGAAAACAACCCTACTGAAGGTAGAGTACCCCAAGCTAACTGATCTCCTTTTACACTAATGCCAGCCAAGTAAAACAATCAGAGTACTCCACCACATATACTTCATACAACTACCATACTTAGAATACCCTGCCTGAATGATGTCCCACCACACTGACCACAGCCATGTCCCACAGAATTCAAATTGCGAATCTTGTAGCTTCAGGACATGCTCACCTGAATCTTACTCAAAATTATATATGGCTTTTGTAGCCATTTATCACGGCACTTATAGGGAGTGGAACAAAAAATATGACCATGAAATGCAAAGGAAAAAAATCATGCTGATATATTACTCTTATATTTTAGTTTAGAAATGTGAACTGCAGAACAAAACCAGATTTTCCAATTATTTTCTTTGTTTTAAACTTCACTATAATGTGATCATATGTTGCTTTTTTACACAAATATATAATCAGGTGTATTTTACCAATGCAAGAAAGTTTTAACTATAACAGATAGCAGATGGTAGTAGTATAGGCATAACTGGTAATGCCATCAAGGGAAACATCTTCACCCTACCAATTAATTGTACCTGATAGCTTTCCTGATCTTGTGTAGTGTTATTGCTAATAAGGAAAGTGGGCATACCATTAGTTGACAGTATTTAGGTAAATATATCGAAACTTTCCATACTGTATTTCAAAATGTTAAGCACAGCATGTGTATCAGTACTTTTTCTACTTTTTACTTTACTCGTGTACATCAGTTACAACACACTAACTAACCATCCTCCACATACCACACTTACCCCACAGTCATAGACACCCCAGCTAATTGCCAAGCTCCTATCATGCATGATTTAGCCATCTTAGCACATACAGGGCTACCAGCCACCTAACTTTTTTCCACCGTACTTACTTAACTAATGAAAGTATATCATTTCAATGGCCACCCTTCTCCCATCACACTAATCCCTGCAAGCCAACTGCTCTCCTTCCAGCTACCAAGAATAGAGTACACTACACTGCAGTGTCCACAAAATACCTTATCCACCGCCCCATACATTCTCAAAAAGTCACTTTATTTTTATTACTTTTTCTTCAATATTTTGGCCTTTATTACTATCTGAAGACATATGGGCATGGAACTGACAAGGTTCCTTAAGTGTTCTATGTGAATATTTTCGGTTCATCGGGTGAGGATTCCCAAAATGGGACAAGGTATTGATGAGATGTTGCTGGAAACAGATGCCTGATCTTGCATTCTGAGCACCCAGTGCACCTAGAAATCTCACACGTATCTACATTTTCTTGCTTTCAGGCGAGAATTACTGCTTTCTCCTCCCTAGAAAGGTAAGAGCCAACCATCTTGAAGTACAGGTAGAAGAAATACAGTGCTTAGAAAGAAAATTCCCAAAATGAAGTGGTAGCCAAGAAGAGGAAAGAAAGATCATCATTCCCTCAAAATAGCTTGAGGCACACTGAGACAGGTTGATGGTGCTCGCACCACTAGAAAGACTTGTCTCAGTGACCAGATGTATGAGGATTTCACGCTGAGAGTATTATATGCTTGTAGCCACAGTAAACCTTAACCATGTATCACCTTTAAAATTATATGGGGATGGGGGTGAGCATTATTTTTTGTAGACACTGTAAATGCTCTCTGTCCACCGCAGGAGTGTAAAGTTGATGGTGAGGTGTTTCGTGTGATCGTGGTGCCATCTGCGCTGCGGCAAAATCCCTACTACATAGAGATCTACATCATGTGGATGTACTTGCTCGTCATGTACCTTGTGCCATTCCTCAGCCTCATGATCTTCAATTTTTTCATCTACAGAGAGGTGAGTTGTCAGCTATGCTCAAGAATACATTAAATAACATTTCATTTTCTTTACTCTTTCACCAGGTAATATGTTATTGTAACTTTTTTCTCACCTTAGGCTGCAGGCCTTTGGTGTTGAAGTAAATATGTGTAGGAATTGATGTAAACAGTACAATGTTGAGTCATTGTATAATAAAACTGAGCTTTATTAGACTGACAGAAAGTAGAAACATACAGCCACAATTCAGCAGAGAAATTATTCGCTGCCTTTTCTTAATGATAGTATGCACAATCTCCTTTGGAGATAAGCACTGACTACTACTGTACTGTTTACTGAACTAACACTACTTTGACATGCATGCTCCGACACTGGCTGCAAAACTGACTCTAGCTGCTGTCACTCCTTCTCTTTATATACAAACTTTCCCAAGAAAGAAAGGGATCTAAGAAAGATCCAGAAGTCTGTCACAAAAGATACAGTTCTACTCGCCTTTCAAGCATAGCAGCAACAGCAAGATGCCAGAAATCATGACACTGATGCCCACACTCCATGAACTATCATTCAGTCAGCGTCAGGTATAACTCTGGTCTGTTAAGATATTTATTTACCAGAGAAATTACTGAGTACAGCTTTTACAAGTGTTATTTATTTTACATAACACCTAACAAAACAAAGGAATGATACAAGCAGTATACCCTCTCTACCTGATGAAGTCTCTCAGATCCTAAGGCTGTTGTTGTTGACGGTAAACTATATACTGATGTTGTCGTCCTGGTCTGAAAAGCTATCTATCTCAGCCTCCGTTATGTTGATCTCCCCTGCTATAGATGATCTGAGTCCTCCTCACAATCACCATCTATGTTGCCCTTTGCCCATGAGTAGTAGCTTGGTCCATGGTACTGCTACAACTCGGAGCAACACTCTCAGTTTGCACCTCTTTGTTCCACTCACCCAGCTTCTTTAGGATGTGGTATGCCCATTCCTCACTGCTTATCATTAATGGCAATAGTCCTCTCATCTTTCAAGGGTTGCGCATCCACACTCTGTCCTGCACTGGAAAATAAATCAAGAAAGATTTGATATCATTCTGCCCCCTCATAACCTTCCTAAAATCTTCAGTGTCCTACACTTGGCCATATCAGCTGGGCAGAACTACATAGATGCACACACACTACACTACACATTATAGTGTAGTGTTGTGTGTGCATCTGTGTGCAGGGTAATAGAGTTGTTAGGTGTATGGTGTCATTGTTGTGGTAGTTGCATCATGGGCATGAAGTTTCATGGAATATCTTGAATGCATATTTAGTGTTTTAGGGATGGGTGATATCATAGTGTAGATGGGAAAGTGATTCATATTTTTTTGTGAAATGTGGCTTCTGCTGGGCTTGTATCTGGTTGGATGAAGTTTAAGACCGAGTTGGCAGGGCATTTGTATAGTGCTTATTAAGTCATTTCAGTGGGTATGCAATCTGTTAGTTTTATGTTTGTTGAGGTGTGGTGGTGTGGATGGGGGGGGGGGGGGGGGGTCGGTGAATAGAGGCTTTTGAAGAGCGAGACAGGGGATAAGCTTTTTGTTTCTACTTGGAGGCCGATGATTGCTTATGGAATGGTTTGTAAGAGAGTTTTCTAGTGCTGTTGCATGGAACTGAGTGCTGATCATTTTGAGGTACATTTGCAAAGGGATGATCTTTGTTTCACAGTGTTATGTGTTGAGTGTAATGGGAGCTAGGCTGCTTATGATTGTTCCGAGTGCTCTGCTTTCTTTGGCTTGCAGCTTTTTTTTTTTGTTTTTGTTTGCTCTTGGGATTGGAAGAATAGGCAGGTGAAGCACAGTTTAGGGTGGAGCAGATTGATTGTCTTTAGAGGGTGCCAGTTGATTCTTTTTTGTCCAAAGCTGGTGCCAATTAGTTTTTTGAGGACATTTAGTTTGTGCGTTGCCTTTATGTTGATTTTGGTATGGGAAGGGAATGTCGTGCATCATATGTGATCCTGAGAATGGATGGTGGTTTTGTTTTGGAGTTATTGCCTATTTAAGGAGACTTGAAGGTGTAAATTGGATTCGTGTTCATGTGAGGTTAAAAGAGTGATTGAATGAAGTACTTCTCTGGAGATACAGACATTCTGCCTCAGGTGAGCCATTGTTCCAGTAGTGTAATATAGTTGCATATTTGTCTCTGCTTCTGCAGTGTTGGGGTGTTGTGATGTAATTGTAAGGTCGTCTGCATATCAGAGGACCTTCATGTTGAGGTTTGCTGGAGGTAATGGGAAGTCAAGTAGGAAAAGATTGAAGTGAATTGGAGAAAGAACTGCTCCTTAGGAACCCCTTTACAGAGATGAGTTTTAGAGTGAAGCCATCGTGGCAGACTATGGTATGGTGGCCAGCTGTGAAGTATATCTTACTTGTTCATGTATTTATTCATGTCCTTGTTCCATGAACTAGAAATCTAGTTCTTTGCAAAAATACAGTTATTTGTCAGGCAAGTGGTTTGAAGCATCATTTTCAGTAGTACTATGTTAAGACCAGAAGCTTTATTTCAATCCAGTCAGTAAGGTGTGTCTGTGTTGGGTTAGGTCTTCTGCGAGGCAGCTTAAGAGCCAAATGGTGAAATCTTTACTGATGTAGTACATATAACGCTGATATCTCTTATGTCATTTAATATTCTCTTCATTCAGAGTTATCAAATAACTAGCCGAATAGCTAGATAATTGTTAAGTAGAACATACATACCAAAGATTAAAATACTTACTGAAATTCCAGGTTCGGGCAGCAAACCATGAACGTCAGCAGCTGAGTCATCTTCAGAGGAAGGAGATTGGTTTAGCAGTGATGCTGCTAGTTGTCGTTTCTGTCTTCTTCATCTGCAATGTCCTTGCCTTCATCATTAATGTCTTAGAGCTCCTAAACATCACCATTGAAGAGCTGACAATGTCTAGTAATCTCCTTGTTACCATCAACTCATCCGTCAACTTCATCATCTACTGTATCTTTGGACAGAAGTTCCGGAAGCTGTTCTTAAAGATGTTCTGCTGGGGTATCCTTTCCAATAACAGGAGGAGGAATGCGGCACTGGAGTCTGGAGCCTGTCGTGACAACAGTGTCTACGGAGAATCACGGACCTTAACCAACAGCAAGACTCAGACGATACGACTGTCATCATGGAATGGATCACATCAGTCAAGTCGAGTCTTACACCCACATGATACCCATGGTCACCACAGCCATGGGTGCAGTGCATCCTGGCGGACCTCTCGTTACTCCAGTGTCCCCATGGGTGATCCATCCGCACCTAAGATGTCCTCATCCTCCTTCACCAATGCCAGGAATTCATCGTTAATGTCCCAGCACATCCCTTCAGAAAGTGTTCATGTTCTATGAGTAAAGGGCACATGATCCTTCCCCTCATAAAGAAATCTGCAGTTATTTGTGTAAAGCCCAGCATAGGCTGATGAAGCTTACATATCATAATGGCAGAAACACATTTGACTGGATAATTTCTTGTAAAGGGTTAAGGTGTTTTAAAAAGACAGCTTTCCAAACCATCACTGACTGGATCTTATGAAAAATTTTGGACTTCAGAGAATTTCTTTTGTCCATTTTATTAATAACCCAGCATTCAAAGCATGAAGTCCATAGACTTATAGTTGTAACTTTAGTGGTGCTCTCAGAACAGCCTCCGGAATTGGTTGAGCTGATGTGGATGATCTTCTCAACGTGTTAGCGAGTGTTGTTTTTTGATATATACAAGTTATTTTTTCTGGAACCTCGAGGGTGGCAGGGCACATCAGCAGTACCATAAGTGAAATATCGCTTCCTCCTTTAATGTTTTCACTTTTATATGAATATGATAGATTAGTGGTAAAGACTGAAAAAGTCCTAGAATACTGGGACTCTAGTAAGTTGACATATGAGATGGGAGATGAACACACCACAGTCAAAGGTAGAAGTTGAAAACATGGACTGAAAGACATACAGCTTAATTAATGAGGGAAGTAAGCAGCAAGGCCTGAAACATAAACAAGTAGGTAGTGATGTAAGGAGAGAAGTAGCTACCATTTAGAAATCAAGTAATGGCAATGGGATTGATAAAACCACATCAGTCGTGTTAAGTAAACTTGGAAGACAGTGAGTCATGACTTCCCTGTGAAAGCAGTCGTGTTAAGTAAACTTGGAAGACAGTGAGTCATGACTTCCCTGTGAAAGCAGCTCCACGCCAAGAAGCCTCTGGGAAAGAACCTCACCTTGGTACACCTCTTAGCATGTCAACAGTGGACCATGGTATCACTTTAGATCTAAATTTGCAAATCCCCTTGCTATATTGTGGGGCAGAGTGACATTTTAATTATGCTAAAAGGTGATATAGACAGTATAGCACAGCAAAAGCTACCTTTGTCTTAGTGTGCATGATGAGCATCATTCTATGCTCATCAAACATGCTGTGGTTTGATAACTCCTGCTCAGATTTTAGCAGAAGCAAACCATGTGATATTTTTGCAGTGTACCCTATTATTATGGGAAATAAATCACGTATTGCTCTATATAACTGACACATTTAGAAAATGAAAACTTACCAAGTTAAATATGATTAATGAAAAAGTCATTATCATTTGTGAAGTGGCTAAGTAAACTTAAAGCAAAGTCATTATCATTTGTGAAGTGGCTAAGTAAACGTAAAGCAAATCGGGAAGTGTTGTGTCACAGTGCATGCAGGCAACAGCTGCATTTTTTTTTTTTTTTGAGGGGTTGAATGAGCTTGTTTTAAAAAAGATAAAATGTTGTGACACTCAAAGGACAACACTTTCAAAGGATAACTCAGCCAAAATGTTGAATATGTTATGTACCTTTTCTTTCTCTGATAATAGAGATATGAACATCAAAAGAATATTGGAGGACTTAAATCTTGATATGATAGTACTTTATGAAAGGATTCAAAACTATATGAAACTTGAAGAAAATAGTCATTGATATTTTTTTATGATACCAGTCAGTTACTGCTGCTGGTCATGCATTATGGTAATTTAGAAGTGTTTGTCATAAGGTATTTTTATGAATGTTGCATATACATATATATGAATAGAATATATGCGTCATATCCATTCCTAATCACAATTTTATCTTTTTGTTTTACTCTATTAGTCATTAGATGATAGAGAAGGAAACTGCTTTTGTGTAATGCATATTATTTTTAATGTTTAAAAAAAAACAATATCTAGTCAAAATAGAAAATGAAGTGAAAAACTATTATCACCCCCATAAACTGTTTACTAAAAATTTGAGTGAACTGAAAAAGCAAAACTACCATTTTATTTTAAGGAAGATGAATGAAATTCCCAGTATTGTGATAACCGAAATAGCCTATAAGTGGTTTAAAGCAAAAAGTTGAAGAGGATTAGATTAAAATCATAAAACACATCAACACCGTTGATGTGTTTTATGATGTATTGTTGAAAACTTTGTATTCCTGCTGTGTGTGCATGTTCATTGTACAGTGAATGTGATGATGGTTGGATGATGCTTCCTATATATAATAATTTTCTTTGCCCAAATTCAGATTTTATAAGATGGATCTTATGTACAAGTAAATGAGAAGAATTCCTGAGGTATGACTGATGTACTGTAAGTGTGGTGGGGCATTTAGCTTAAGATGTATATGTATATGCGATAAGATATGTTCACTGTTACTGGAAAGTGACCAGTGTTGAAGATTATATTCTATTAATTAACAGCTTTAGGGATGTTTGCAGATACAAAAACTTGTATGTTTCTCTCTCTCTCTCTCTCTCTCTCTCTCTCTCTCTCTTGTTGGTAGCTAGGTACTCTATCTCTCGTCCACCATGACAAGAAGCTGATTTTGAAATTTAACATGAGTCATTCTCCACTACTGTATGTAATAACTACTTACACACCTATTGCCTCTGGCTCTTGGGTAACCCTGTCCATCAATTCACCTCTTCTCTTCCTCCTTGGCTTGTTCATTTGTCCTTAACCAATGCATCTTTCCACTGGTGGTACACCTGTCTTTGATTTCTGGAGTTTCACAAAGCTGATGCATCTGCCCTTGAAAGGTACACTTGTTCTTGAAAAATACAGATGTTCTCAGAAATGCACACGTCCTCCAGGTGCACATCAACTCCAGGTGCACACCAGTCCATTAGAAGGCACATCAGCCCTCAGACATTGCACCTGGTCTCAGGAGATACACCAGTCCTTAGGAGGTGCATTTGTTCTTTTGAGGTACTCCTACCCCAGAGAGGTTGCACCTTTTCATTGATGGTACACCTATTCTTGAATATTCATACATCTCTCCTTAAGAAGGACATCAAGCTTTTTGGTTTTATACCTGTCCATGGTAGGTACACCTGTCCTCAGACTTCACACTTGTTCCTGGGAAGTTAACTTGTTCTGTAGTGCACATTCCTTTTGGAGGTAAGCCTATTGTCTAACCACATACTTCTCCTTAGGTAGTACAAATGTCCTCATGAGGGATATACCTGCCCTTAGATGGTACACTTTGTAGGGGGAGGAACACCTTTTTCCTTGGGAAGATCATCTTTGCTCGGAAAAACACACTGCATCCTGTGAGGAACATCTATTCATGGGAGGTGCATGTCCTCCTTGGAGGGTCACTTGTACTCAAGAAGTACCTGAACTATCTTCAGGTCTCAAGGATGTAAAAGTGCCATTTCCATTTTCTTTTTTAATATTTACTTTTTCCCCCTCCTTGATTTTGATCTTAGGGTCAGGTTACCAATATTCTCACTCCAAAGCTCCTTTGTTCAGTGGTCGTTTTGCTGCCCACAGTTTTAGTGATAAAGCCTCCTATGATATACACGGTACATAACCATATGATAATGCAGTTTACTATTAATCATCAGTTACATATTTCCAGTGGCTTATTAAATTAACATTCTCAGTTGCAGTTTTCGTAAGACTTATAATCAATATCAAAAATCACCAGCTGAAAGTGACAGCAAGTTTTCACTGCCTAAACAACACAATTTCTAATGAGTTTCTTCTTAACATTAACATGAGCTGAAGAGTGCTGTGAAGCTTATATTTTCTTAGCAATTTCAGGCTCAGTATATTATTCACTTCGGTATGATTTGGTCATCATGTGTTGCTCCTGTCATTTCTATGGAGGTCAGAAGATAGAGTCAAAAAGAGAACTATTGTATTTGGTTTACTCTTGATGTCTAAGTGAGAAACACAATAGACATTGAGCCATCTGTTGCTGTAACCCTCCTCACTACTGTATCCCACAATTTGTAAGTCGTCATGCGATTAATGACCATAATAAACCGTGCTGATTGGAGATTTCCCACAAGAATCAGTTCAATTGGGATCATCAAAGTTTTCCAAGGCCTAGATCTCCAGTCAGTACTACTGATGTCACTTATGTTTTGATGTCTGTATTGTCATCTTCCAGTGAGCAATTCTTCCTAAATGGAATCAGAGTTAATTGCTGACTTCATAGTGATCATTGTCTGTTCTCATCATACACTGGCATCAAAACTATCTTTCAATTGTCATCTAACCGTTTCATCACTCTGAGACCCCTTGTCATTCTCGTACATCACTATCGTGTTTGGATAGCACTTCTCTATAATCATTGATAGCATTTTCAGCTATCTGTATCATTTATGGACATCCTTTAACTCCACTGTCACTTGAATCCTCAAACCATGATCTCAGAGTGTGCTAAAGACCACTTTGAATAGTTTTGTGTACATGCAAAAAGGGCTCGATCTCCTTCAGGAATTCAAATTCCAGATCATCTATATACTCCCTTGCTCAGATGTCGCACCCAAGTATAGTAGTTATACAAACACTGCAGCCTTCATTACCATTACGAGCAAGGAGGTTGACCTTAACCTGCACACAACTAAGTGATTTTTCTTTGATGATAGTATAGGCAATGATTCAGAGAAAAAAATTATATCTTTTTACTGTGTGAAGTGCATCACTGGCACGTGCCCATGTCTTCTTCACATACATAGAAAAATGGAGAAGAGAAAGAATGAAGCATCTGATGCAGCATATAACAAACAGGAAAACACTAATTCATTAAGATAACTAAGACTACCGTGGTAGCTGGGACAGCACGACACTCAGCCCCAGGGGAAAGTGGGGAGACATTCCCCTGCGGCCATTGAACTGAACTGTCTCGTCCTGTCCCAGTGTACTAATGGTGATTCCTTAGCCTAACATTTCCAATGATTGCATTGTCTGGGATTATCAGAGACCATGCACAGATAGGGGATGCTGAATGCAAGAGACTGGACTTCACTTTTACCACGTCATATTATTTCATCAAATTTTGATAACTATAGATTACTTTTATAGTGAATAACCATTTAGACAATATATCTTATGACTGGTGGTTTTGTGATGCCTCTATCATTAAGATACAAAAGAAAAATACCAAAATATCTATTAGGGAAGTTCTGGATCAATACTTGCAAAACATCTCTTTAAAACTTTAAATATCCCATCTAGAGTTTGTAAGGGTATCTAAATTTTTTGGCTATTCCAAAATCATCCCAAACATCTAAATACAACAGTTGAAATGAATTTCAAGCAGTGTTAATTCATGAGTTTTGAATATGAGGCTTTAATATCATGAATAGCAACTGAGAATAATAATGGGTGCACAGGATTTATAAGGAATGGATTTTGGAAAAGCCTTGTTGAAGTGTTTGATTTGTTGTGGTACCAGTAAAAGCACTTTCTATACACAGTTACCCTGCTAGAAAAAAGTGTTTTTGCTCTGGTCAGCAGTGGGCTGAGAATCACATGTACTACTTAATGCACAGTTTCATGTCACAGCTGATTCAAGGCTTGTAATGGAAGACAGGAGATCAAACCTTATTGTGTCTGGACACAACTTCACTGTCCCCAAACCTCTCACCACCAGCACCTACGCAATTCTAGGTGCCACCTGTGCTACACTGTGAAGCTTTGGATGTATGTACATCACCACCACACCAAACACACAACTCACAGTCTACTTGTACTTAGTCGACTTGCTCCCTGTACAATTTGTTTTCAATAGAAGATGTAAAATTTAATGTGTATTATTTCCCTTTATGCAAAGTTAGCCACATCACAAAAGAAAGGAATTTGTAAGACTGAATTTATGACAAGTTCCATTCATCCACCTGCTGCCCAGTGGAAAATGTTATTTCTGCCTCCACCCCTTACATTTAGGGGTGTATAATCAGCTTAAAGGCCCATTAAAACAGATAACTGAAATAACAACTTTTAACAGAGAAATTTGAGCTAGACAAGGATTCCCTTATCATCTCCTGACAGCTGATGGCCATAATTATATACCTACTTTTAACTTCATGTCAAGTTTTTGCTCTAATCAGCAGTGGGCTGAGAACCACATGTACTACTTAATGCACAGTTTCATGTCACAGCTGATTCAAGACTTGTCATGGAAGACAGATCAAACCTTATTGTGTCTGGACACAACTGCACTGTTCTCTAACCTCTCTCATCACCGGCACCTACACAGTTCTAGGTGCCAATTGTGCTACACTGTGAAGCTTTGGATGTATGTACATCACCACCACACCAAACACACAACTTACAGTGTACTTGTACTTAGTCGACTTGCTCCCTGTACAATTTGTTTTCAATAGATGATGTAAGACTGAATGTGCATTATTTCCATTTATGCAAAGTTAGCCACATCACAAAAGAAAGGAATTTGTAAGACTGAATTTATGACATTAAGTTCCACCCATCCAACTGCTGCCCAGTAGAAAATGTTACATTCTGTCCACCCCTTACATTAAAAGCTGTATAATCAGCCCATAGCCCCATTAAAACAGATAACTTTGAAATAACAGCTTCATTTAACAGAGAGATTTGGGCTAGACAGAGATTCCCTTACCATCTGGCTAATATCTCCTGACAGTTGTAAGTATATACCTACTTTTAACTTGTCAAGTTTTTGCTCTAGTCAGCAGTGGGCTGAGAATCAAATGTACTACTTAATGCACAGTTTCATGTCACAGTTGATTCAAGACTTGTCATGGAAGACAGGAGATCAAACCTTATTGAGTACATGCCGCAGCAGCAGCAAAGGGGGGAAATTGGGTAGAGTTGAGAACTACAGTTGCTGCTCTAGCCCATCCCAAACACGGATCAACCAAAACCTGATGTGCTGTATCGAACCGTTTGCATACAACTTACGTACCAGCCTGGGTGCCGTGAGTGGCAGAGCAGATTCCTCACTGCGATCCACTAAGGTTTAACCCGGAAAAAGGTTAGGGGATTTGTCACGCCAATCGATGGCAAAAGCCCCTACATAGTAGACATATAAACTGAGAGTTGTGTATTTTGCCACCGTAACTGGACCTCCTACGCCGGCAACGAAAGTGAGAGTGAGGAGGAGGAGGAGGCTGGCTGGGTGTGTGTGTTTGTGTGTGGTATGGAATGCGAGAGCGCGCGGGAGGTAGATTAGGAGGAGTTGTGTATTTCGCCACCGTAACTGGACCTCCTACGCCGGCATCGAAAGTGAGAGTGAGGAGGAAGGGGCTGGCAGGGTGTGTGTATTTGTGTGTGGTATGGAAAGCGAGAGCGCGCGGGAGGTAGGGGGGGGGGTCGGCCTTCCTCTTCCTCCTCCGCCGTCACCCGCCCGCTCCCTCGCTCGCGTCCGACGTTACTAAAACAACCGGCAATCTAGTAAGTTATGTCTAACTCCGCGAACGCAATGTGTGTCGATCGATAATGGTCCACTGATGTTCATCACCACCGTGTGTGAGGAAGGGAGGGAGGTGGGTCGGCCGCGCGTCATCGAAAGCGAGAGTGAGGAGGAGGTGGCTGGCTGGCTGGCTCGGTATGTGTGTGGTATGCGCGCGGGGAGGGAGTAGGGTCGGCCGCCGCCGCCGCCGCCGATCTCTCGCTTAGGTTAGGTTTAACCATGAAAATGGTTAGGGGATTTGTCACGCCTATTGATGGCAAAAGCCCCAACATAGTCGACATATAGATTAAGAGTTGTGTATTTCGCCACTGTAACTGGACCTCCTACGCCGGCATCGAAAGTGAGAGTGAGGAGGAGGAGGAGGAGGTTGGTTGAGGTGTATATGAGAAAAAGCCATTTCGTCTCGCATTATTTTTGAAAAATATACAACTGTAGTCCCTTTTTGCGGATCAGTTCATTGGTATATATCCTGAATGAAATGTATATATGTATGTACATGATGGTGTTTCACAAGTTATAAAGTTATTTTTTGGGGTTACAGAGTAAGATTATGAAAGACGAGTTATGGTCATGGCAAAACTGCATTTCTGAAACGTGTACTTTGTATACGTGCAGGCGAAAACTTAGGCGCCAGCCAACGCTGCCTACATTCATTACGCAGCAATATCGTACTCTGGGGTTCCAGTTAGCATTAAAGGTCCTTTATAGCTTTCCTATCATCTGTTTTTAGACATTGGGAGCTACTATACCTTCAAGGATACCCATTTTCACCTTCCCAAAGGTCGCTTTGCTTTCCACACTTTGCTCGGTGTTCCTAGAACATTAACCCACTCACCCACCTTGTGACTCATCTCCACTTCCAAGGTTCCATTCGCTGTCCCAGGTATCTAAAACACCCCACTTTCTCCCTTTTTTCCAATTGAAACTCGCACTTCAGGTAATATGTCTCTTTGTACTGTTAAACCTGAATAACCATGCTTTTATCCACATTTACTCTCACGTTTCTCCTTTCATACACTCTCCCAAACTCTGACACCAACTTCTGCAGTTTCCCATGCGAATGTGTCTCGCTCTCTTATCTTTTTCGGTTACTTCTGATAGATATTCCCCTGGACACTCTCCATGTCAGTGCTGAGTGTGGTATGTCTGTTCATAGTGCCCACACCACACCAGCTTTATCACTTTCCATTCCTTCCAGTAACCCTGGTAACGTGATTACTTGTGTCATTACTGTGTTCGTAGCTATGTCGCTCCTTGTTGTCTGAGCATCACCTTGAGGGGTATCGTCTCTGCTGCTTGTGATCTGTCATGGTCCAGATGTCTGGTCCTTTCTTAAGGACAGGGACGGTGTAACCTGATATATGGTTATCTGCATCGAGTGGAATATGAGGAACTGTGAGAACCAGATACAGGGCTCATGAGTCTTGACTTTACTTAGAAATTCTTTGTTATTATTCAGTGCATCTGGAACGAGGTTCATGGCACGATCTAGGGTGAACCTAAAACAAAGTTCGAAGCAAGGTTCTTTAGTGAATCTGAAGGTTCATGGTGGGATCTTGGGTGAACCTGAAGTAAAGTTCGCAGCAAGGTTCATTAGTGAACCTGAAGTAAGGTTCATAATGGGATCTTGGATAAACCTTAAGCAAAATTACTAGCTGAGTCCAGCAGTGAACCCGAAGCACGGATTGCACCTGGGTTAATGACTCGTCGTTGTTGGAATGTTGACGGTGCGAACCCGACACTGTCAGGCCGGGTTTCACAGCTGGACATTGGCAAAAAAAAAAAAAAAAGGCTAACGTCAGAATTTACTACTACAAGGAATATATAACCTCGTAAAAACAACAAAGTTCAGTTTCTCTTAATTTCACAACTGCATGTGATGCTGTAATCATACATATGGATTCGCCAATAATGAACTGTACATATAAGAGATACATTATTGTAAGGTCTTGCTATTGGTTCATCCTCCGTATCGAAGCACCAGTCAACACGCGGTGGGCGGGCTAGTTCAGGCGTCATCAATATTGTACTGATGGAAGATTTATTGTCTTATTTACCTGAGTCCTGGAGAACTGTTGTTTGTTAATTGTGCTCTTCAGTTTATCTCATTTATGAATAAAAAGAAAAGTTTTACCTACTACCGTGTAATTGTACCTTGACGATAAGAGGTAGTTAGAGCAGTCGTTGTCGCCCAGCAAATGTAAACAAAGCATTGTGGCCGATGATTGGTCCAGCTGAAGTCTCTCTCCCACAATGCCACCACCGCTGCCGCCTGCCGGTAATCCAGATAGAAGTTTGTGGAACCTCTTTTACCATAGGGTTAACGTCAGCTGGACAAGCGGGTCGCGGTGTTTGTTTATATATGTGTTTGTCGAGAAGTATATTCAAACTGGGCTGCTGTGGGAAACGCTTGATCGTGTGGAATTGTGTAGAGAATATGTACTGACAACAGCCTAAGTGAGAGTAATGTTTGTGCTGGTATTACATCTGCCAGTACCAGGACTCGTGTTCGTTGCAGGATGTAGCAGGTGAGTGGTGTGTGGACACGTTGGGCTCGAACTATCTACGTAAATGTCATGCAAATGTACACTGTGGTAAATATTTAGATAAGTTCTGAGTTTATATGGTGTGAGGAATATTACTATAATTATCAGTGCTCGTTCATACGTGCCACACGGAGTTTGACGAATGTTACGATTTCTAAGTAAGAATTGTTTACGTTCGGTAGTATAATGGAATGTTACCCGTGTCTTGTACCACCACATCCAAAAGGTATTTAAGGGTTATATGTGTATGGGATTATCTAGTTTCATAGTTTTGAAGATGCCTATTTCAGCAAGTAGGTTAACATTAACGCCATTATTATAACTTGGTTTCCTTATAAAGTTTCACAGGTTTTTCTTGAACCTTTACAATACAAATAACCAAGAAATTGTATATTTTTCTTGATTCTGATATATTTTTCTCTCATTTTTCAGGTATGTTTTGTGTACAATATTTTCGTGTGAGGGTCGTCCGTAATACTCGAACATTTCTGTTGATTCAACATGCTAGAATTTCGCCCACGTCCAGGTGAGATCCTTGATGTATTCTGGGAAACGTTTATTTTTTTCCGCTTATCCATGGAGTTTTTAATTGATTATATTTTTACTTGATTTTAGTCTTTCGGTGTTGATTTCCTCCACTAGTCTTTCTGTAACTGGTTGTCTGGTTATTTGGGTATTTACGCTAATTTTTTTTAAAATTTCTGATCGATCCAGACTTGCTGCATTGAGATCTGGCTTTCAAAGTCATGTAGGACGTCATTATTTTACGCAGTACATAAGTTTACTGGAAACGTTACCATTTTCTAATATATAGATTTATGTAACGACCAAAGAAAAATAATGCAGTTATCCATGAACGCATTATATTCATGGTTATTCACAGATAATGTAACCTAACAACGTGCGGTGCCCACTATCTATCGTGGTCTCCCATCTTCACACCAAAATACAATTAGTAGAAGATTTTCACTAGGTGTGATATTTGTCTTGTTTGTGATTTAGGCGTAAAAACTCCATTTACACAGCAGAAATTGTGATGTAAGAGCTTGGAAGCCCTTTTCGTTCTGAAAGTGAAAGTAACAGTAAGCGCAATAAGATATAGTAAACCATTGAACACAACACATCGGTTTTCATGTACAGTAACAAAATCCTGCTTTGCCTTTCTATTACTTCCTCGCTCTGCGCTGCCACAACACTCGGTGACTGCATGAGGGAAGCGCCACAGGGCTGCTTCAGTTGTCATAAGGCGCAGGACGTATTAAGTATTTGAGTCGCGTTGTTTCTTTATTTTTCATTTTTGATGTCTGTTAAGATTGTATGTAGGAACTTCGTTTATGCTATTTTTAACTAGTATTGTCATCGTTATTTCTGGGAGAAACAACGCAGTATTATAATCCGGAGCAGTTCGTCTTGTTTAAATACGGAAATGACGTAAAAAAAAAGTGTACAAGACTTTTGAGTTCGACGCAGTGGGTGGGGTGGTTGGGCTTTAGAAAGAGGGAAATACTGGATTACAAATATATACACTGACACACCACCGTCCTACCTTAACCTAACGTAACTCGAAACGTAATCAATCCCAGCCTAACTTAACCGTAACATTACGAAGCCTAACGACCCATAACAAGACCAAACACAATTTAGTCAACGTTACGAAGCCTAACGTTCTTTAACTTAGCCAAGCGTTACCTAAAGATTACCGCTAGTAAGAAAATTAACGATTATCAAACCTAACCAAACCTATTGTAACAATTTCCTACCCATAACGAAGGAACCACTAAAACTTATTGTGAATGAGAATTATGCAACATGGAGGAGGAATTGATTGAATCGGTAACTCGTCCTGAAAATGATCTGATACAAAGACTGCCAGATATCCGACTGAAAGAATGCGGGTTTTCCATTGACAGGACATCCGCCCGATTATTTACAGTGCATTATAGTACTGTTATTTTCCTTTCTGCCATATTTTTTTTTCTTATAACTGACCTCGGAAAAGTCCTTGTGATGGTATATTGTTTATATAGCCGCCATGATATCCAGCTAGATGTCACACTATTTGTTTTTACTATTATCTAGTGTTTACATTAATTTTTGTGGTGTCTTGAATGGAGTTAAAGGTTCATTGTTGTGTAGAATGGAAAGTTGAGGATCTCTCATTCTCTAAATGACGACAGAGGACCATACCCTCAAAAGGTTTAGCATAACATCTCGTAGAGATGTAGATATGAAGGGTAGTTGGTTGTTTGGGTATTAGGATACTAGTAGTCGTCCTAGAGGTAAGTATAACATCTGCCACTTGACTCTTGTATAGTCAAGACGAGGATTGCGTAGGTGTCGTGTAATGTAGCAGGTGGCACCATCCTCCCCTGGTCAGGGCTACGGCAAGTTCACGTTCTGAATTGGTAAACTCGGATCATAATGTTCCTTGTTCATCGTAGATGGAATTAGTGTATTATCTCTGCTCATCCTTAACATATCTGCATTTCAGAAGTTAGATTTACAAAGCAGGACGTAATAGGCATAAGTGTTAGTAAGTTCTGTATTGTTGGTTTGCATGGCAGACGACTGCCTCTCATAAATATTATTTTCTCCTAATGCTCTTCCGATAGGCGTTTATGTATTCAGTCCTTTAACAAATAGTGAAGATTTTCCGAGTTCGGTCATCGCTGCTGAGCAGTTGTTACAGTAAATGAACGAAATTTTCGTTGCAGGTTTCCTTGGCGATTTTTTGTTTTTCTTGGATAAGTTTAGTTTTATCGTCTGATAAACTTGGATCAGTGTTTCTCAAGCTTTCATGACTCTCGCCTGTTGGCTTTCACGAAATACTCGCTCAAATTCTTCAAAAGAAATGGGGGGGGGGGGGCCCATTTCTTTTGAAGAATTTGACATTTTGCGTTGTGTTTTAGTATTGAGGATCAGCTAGTTCGTAATTTATGTAGCCTTGTATCTCGTGAGCATGGATGAAGACAAATTAGAAATAATGTCAAAACATAACTTGTATCAAGTTATTATTATTATTATTATACTTTGTCGCTGTCTCCCGCGTTTGCGAGGTAGCGCAAGGAAACAGACGAAAGAAATGGCCCCCCCCCCCATACACATGTATATACATACGTCCACACTCGCAAATATACATACCTACACAGCTTTCCATGGTTTACCCCAGACGCTTCACATGCCTTGATTCAATCCACTGACAGCACGTCAACCCCGGTATACCACATCGCTCCAATTCACTCTATTCCTTGCCCTCCTTTCACACTCCTGCATGTTCAGGCCCCGATCACACAAAATCTTTTTCACTCCATCTTTCCACCTCCAATTTGGTCTCCCTCTTCTCCTCGTTCCCTCCACCTCCGACACATATATCCTCTTGGTCAATCTTTCCTCACTCATTCTCTCCATGTGCCCAAACCACTTCAAAACACCCTCTTCTGCTCTCTCAACCACGCTCTTTTTATTTCCACACATCTCTCTTACCCTTACGTTACTCACTCGATCAAACCACCTCACACCACACATTGTCCTCAAACATCTCATTTCCAGCACATCCATCCTCCTGCGCACAACTCTATACATAGCCCACGCCTCACAACCATACAACATTGTTGGAACCACTATTCCTTCAAACATACCCATTTTTGCTTTCCGAGATAATGTTCTCGACTTCCACACATTCTTCAAGGCCCCCAGAATTTTCGCCCCCTCCCCCACCCTATGATCCACTTCCACTTCCATGGTTCCATCCGCTGCCAGATCCACTCCCAGATATCTAAAACACTTCACTTCCGGTTTTTTTTCTTTTTTGTATCAAGTGTACAAGTATTTATTTTGGCCAACACTTAGGTGAGCCAGAGCCAAATTACACCCAATATCATAGAAACTAAAAACACAAATCTCGTAAACCCATTAGAACAAAAAAATCATATGCAAATAATGAATTAAAACTGTCGAATCTGCTAATAATATTTAACTAATACCATACTGGAATTAAAGGATGATTTGAATCTTGTGCATTCAGTGAGGTGGATGCTGCTGCCATTCTTCCAGAAATTATAGGTTTCGGGGATAAAAGAGCACTACTCAAGTATTCTAGGATTCGTTAGATTACGCTGTTTTGTGTCCAGTACAATGAGAGTTGAAAAGCCAACTTGGCAGAGATAAATAGAAGAGAAAATCCTGAAACGAAGTGCTCCATCGCCAAGTTTTGGGTAGACTGAGTTATTTGACCCAGAGCTCTTCCATACTCATGGTTTCAAATTTATCATTTGCACTCGCGTCGCGCATAAATTCGATGGCTGCTTCTTGCACAGGATCCGTTAACTACCCCACATCAATGTTAAATGGATACCACCACAATTTCCAACACAAAGATATGGAAAATGGCGCATAGATTCCTCGGCAACGGAATCCAGATGAGATAGATTTTTTCTTTGTGTCCAGACCATACTGACCAAGATCTTTCCTCTCAGCATGGAGTTCCTTGAGATGAGACTATGAAAATGTTCTGCCGTTTCCAAAACCGAGTTTTCACCTTGAGACCTCTGATTACATCATAATGCACAATGATTGCCTTTCTTGTAATTGTAAATTGAGTTTGTTGATAGTCTCTGAAATATGTACAAGGTACGCTAGTGAAAACTAAATCTTTTCGCTTGTAAATGCGTCATACAGATCTTGTTTCTGGCTTGATATTGAAGAGTTGCTCTTCATATTTGCGTTCATAGAGCCGACTCGACACGATTCCTTTTCAAGGCCAGCGGGCTTCCATGTGGAAGCAGGAGAATTTTATGATCAGCAACTAAATCTGTGCAGAGAGCTGCAAAGAGGCTAGAATATAAAGATCTTCACAAAATAATCAACTTCTATTAACCAATTCAATGAATTGCGTAGGTCATCTTGAAAGATGAATTACATGTTTTCTTAAGAGTTTTACCAGCAAGTGTTCATATGTGGGTGAGGCAAGAGTCCCAGTTGTGGCTCCATTCTTTTCTTTGACCAATTCTATGAATCCCCAACGAGAGACAAGCATTGTTAGGGCACAGTCATTGGACACTCCGACATACGTTTCCCATGGAAGATAATTTTCTTTGGGAACTTTCAAAGATACTAGAAGCTTTTCACGTGGTCTCCAGTGCTTTCCAGAGAAAGATTCTTTCACAACTCCTTAATCCTCTAATGTAGGATAAACAAGCAGTTGAAAGCTTTGGTCAGCATCAGTGGTTTTGTTGTACTGTTCCAAAACGCTGGGATTCTCATTTGTATAATTTGTACTTTGTCATCTAGACGTTCATCAACGCGACGCTTCAGTGTTACCAGAAAGTGAAATCTTGGATAACTTTTTGTGGATCTGCGCCAAGCACAATATTTGTAGGTCTCTAGCATGATTTCATTAATCTCTTCAATAGTGAGCCGCCTTTGCTTTGGCAATAAGCAGTGACAACTCGTAAGATGCTTCCACCACTTTGAACGATTCCTGGTGAAAAGCTCCCGTGGTGTCCACAGTCATGTTTTAATTCTGTCTGGCTCCAAAGAACTTCTTTAGCTGGCCTTTGTTTGCTTTGTGGTTTGAATTTCGCGGTAATGGCTTTAATATTGTTGTCAGGAATGTGTGAGAGGAATTGATAACCAATGCTCGAGACAACCTAGGCTAGTTAAAGGGATTTTTAAGTAAGAGAAATTTGAAATCGTTAAACGTAATAGTTGGGAATAAGTGGTCTTCTGTGAGGAAGGATAAGTGTATGACTTGACTGGGTCTACTTTGTATGTGCTGTGCAACGATCTGAGTGTTGGGGATGTGGTTGATAAATACACTTCCAATGTTTCTAAAAGATGTTGTCTTGAGGGTTTTGATAAGTGCTATTTTTTTTTTTTTTTTTTTAGCCTGTTGACGTCTGTTTTGGGTGTACTTTTGAATTAATGGATTTGCTTCTAAAAGTCTTGAGATTGTGTTTTTTCTCTGATGTGGTGATTACTGAATTCTTAGGCTCTGTCTAAGGCTGTTCATTATGTGGTTGCTCTGAGGCTGTTCATTATGTGGCTGCTTAGGCCTAATCGGTGTCAGTTTTGGGCAGATCATCGACGGTAGCACCAGAGAAGACTTGGTTTTGGTAGAAGGGAAGGAGTAGTATCTTGGGGAGAGTGTGATTTAGAGACTGTTGACAGCTGCATATGATTTGCTGATGTATGTGCCCTATCTCTGTGTCTGTGAGTGTGACGGATTGATAATGGCAATTTTTCGCGTATGTGTGATTAGTGAGTTTCTGAAAGTGTCCCAATGGGACTTCTTGTAATGATAATGAGGTTATTAGATGAGAGTTGAAGGTAGAAGGGAATGTAATCGGAACTCAATAGAGACCTGGGAGATAGAAATTGAAGGTAATTGCTTCCCCTCTGCTGAAGACAATGTCTGGTCTGCTTTTACGTGTTCAAGGAGAGTAGCGGTCAGGCGTTGGTTATTGTAGTAGCCGAACACGTTGGATTGTAATATTTTAGGTATTTTATTTTCGGAAAAAATCAAATGATTTAAGTTTGCCTAGATAAGCCAATTTCATTCGATTGTGATTATTTTTGACGAGTTGTCTGGTCATGGGTCGAGGACGGTCTGGGGTTTGACGGGGAAGTGTCTTCGTCGAGGTATTGAATTTCAATGTTAGAAGGTGTATTGATGGAGAAGTTATCGGATGAGTTAACGGTCTGATTCTGGAGGTCCTCCAGGAAGACCAGGTTCAGTGTGGGGGAGGAAGGAGGAGAGGAATTGATAAGTGGGGACCTGGAGTAAGTGGGAGTGATGGTTTGGGAGGTGATGGGAGTCGTGGTAAAGAATGTAGAATTTTAGGGAAATTGAGGAAAGCCTTGTAGTAGTACTGGTGGTGGCCAGGGACGTTGGATTTGTGGTAGAGCTTAGGAAAGCGGGGATGTCAGGATGATTGGTAAGATTTTGTGGGGAGTGAGTGGTTGTTGGGAAGGGAAGCAACAAGTTCAGGAGTCTTTAAAGTTGGTAAGTTGTTGTGTGTTGTAAGTCAAAAAAAAAAAAAAAAAAAAAAACTAAAATGGTAACCTCTCTGCTCAGGAAAATGGATTTTAAAAAACCTACATGCATTTTTGTTTGAAGCGTGAGGAAGTCATTGAAATTTGTTTGGAGTTTCTTGAGACTATGAAAAGGTCCAGATGTTTCCGAAGCAGTTTTCTCCTTGAAACTTTTGATTGCATAATACGCTATGATAATTGCGTTTATAACTTGTAGCTGTAGATTGAGGTTGTTGATACCCAGAAATGTGCACAAGGTACGCTCGTGAAAACTAAAACTTTTCTCCTGTAAATGCGTCTTACAGTTCTACTTGTTTATGGCTTCATTGAAAAGAATTGCTCTCTATCTTGCGTTCATAGAGCCGACCCTGCATATATCATTTTGAAGGTCAGAGGACATCCATGTGGAAACGGGAGAGCTTTGTGATGAGGTCCAACATCTGTGCAGAGATGCAAAGAATATAAAGAGCTCTTTACAAAATAAACAACTTTTATTGCCAAGTTCAACAAATTGTGTAGGTCATTAGGAAGTTGAATTACTTATGTTTTCTGTAGAGTCTTGGCAGCAAGTGCTCCTCTGTGGATGATGCAAGAATCCCAGTTACGGATCCATTCATTTCTTTGAACAATTCTATGAATCCGAGCGAGACATAAGCATCGTTAGTGCACAGTCATTGGAGACTCCGACAATCGTTTCCCATGAAATGTAATTCTCTTGAAAAAAAGACTTGCATTGATACCGGAAGCTTTTCATGTCTCCAGTGCTTTCGAGAAAATCATTTCGTATTTCGCAACTCCATCCTCTAATCGAGGATAAACAAGCAGTTGAAAGCTTTGATCAGCATCAGTGGTTTCATCGTACTGTGTTCCAAAACAGTGGGATTATCTGTATCATGATTCGTTTTGTAATGTCTAAAAGTTCATCAACGCAACGCTTCAATGTGTTACCAAAAAGTGAAATCTTGGGTAACTTTTTGTGGCTCTGCGCCGCTAAGCACAATATTTGCATGACTCTACTAGAATGATTTCAAGTCTTCAATAAAGTGAGCCTTCTTTGCTTTGGCAATAAGCATTGACAACTCATCAGATGGTTCCACCACTTTGAACGACTCCTGGTGAATAGCTCCTGTGGTGTCCAACGTCATATGTTTCAACTCTTTAATCAAAATGTCTGGCTGCGAAGAACTTTTTTACCTTAAGTCTGGGCGCGACAAACTTCTTTAGCTTGCCTTTAGTTGTCTTGTGGTTTGAAGAGCGCGGTAATACATTTAATGGTGTTATCAGGAATGTCAGGAATTGAAAACTAATGTCCGAGGTACCTGGGGCAACTTAAAGGAATTTTAGGAGAAATTAGACACCGTTGAACGTAATAGTTACCAGTAAGTAGTCTTATGTGAGGGAATACAAGTGTATGATTTGATCTGGGTAAAAGTGACTGGGTCTACTTTGTAATTACTGTGCAACGATTTGAGTGTTCTTATAAGGTAAGGGATTTGGCGATACGGTTGCAAAATACACGCCCAGTGTCTCTAATAGAACTTGACAATAACTCGAGTGTTTTGATGTCATGTGCTATGTTTGGGATACGTTACTCTATATATTTCGACTTGTACATTTACTTACGTTTTATTTATATGCCATCGACTTTTACATATACATATGTTTTATATACGTCATCGACTTGTACATTTACTTACGTTCTACTTATATGCCATCGACAGGTTAGGTTACGTAAGGCTTGAAATGATAATCATAGAAAATGGTAAAAATTAGTCCTTGTAGAAAATGGTAAACATTTTAGGGGTAACAGATACATGTTATGAATTTTTTAGGGTTTAAAAAGTTGGGATACGTCTCTCTCTCTCTCTCTCTCTCTCTCTCTCTCTCTCTCTCTCTCTCTCTCTCTCTCTCTCTCTCTCTATATATATATATATATATATATATATATATATATATTGACTTTTACATTTATTTACGTTTGATTTATTTGCCATCGACTTGTACATTTACTTACGTTTTATCTATAAACAATCGTCTTGTAAATTTACTTAGGTTTTTTTTTCATATGCCATCGAATTATACATTCACTTACGTTTTATTTTTATACCATCGACTTGTACATTTACGTATGTTTGATTAAATTGCCATCGACAGGTTAGGATATGTTAGGCTTGAAATAATAATCACATAAAATGGTAGAAATTATTCATTGTTACACCTAAAAAGTTTATAATTTTCTACAAACACGTTATGAATTATCTAGTGTTTAAGAAGTTGGAATACGTTACTCTATACATAAGTCTTGTACATACGTTTTATTTACATGCCATCGACAGGTTAGGCTACGTTAGGTTTGAATTGATAATCACTGAAAATGGTAGAAAATAGTAATTGTTGAAAATGTTAAACTTTTTAGGGGTAAGAAACGTGAATTTTTTAGGGTTTAAGAAGTTGGGATACGCTACTTTATATATATATATAGACTTGTACATTCACTTTCGTTTTTATAAGCCATGGACTTGTAAATTTCCATAAGTTTTATTTATATGCCATCGAATTATACATTCACTTACATTTTATTTTTATACCAGCGACTCGTACATTTACTTACATTTTATTCATGTGCGATCGATAGTCTAGGTGGCGTTAGGGTTGAAATCATAATCACAGAAAATGGTAAGTTATTCAGTGTAGAAAATGGTAAACTTTTAAGGGTTAACAAACACATGTTAGGAATTTTTTAGTGTTTAAGAAGTGTGGATACGTTACTCTCTCTCTCTATATATATCGACTTTTACATTTACTTACCTTTTATTGATATACCGTCGACATGTACATTTACCTAAAATCTTTTTATAAGCCATCGACCTGTACATTTACTTACGATTTATTTATATGACAACGAATTGTAATTTTACTTAAATTTTATTTATATGCCATCGACAGGTTAGGTTACGTTAGGCTTGAAATGATAATCACAGGAAATGGTAAAAATTAGTCATTGTAGAAAATGGTAAAATTTTTAGGGGTAGGAAACAAATGTTAGGAATTCTTTAGGGTTTAAGAAGTTGGGATACGTTACTCTACATACATTGTCTTGTACATTTGCTTACGTTTTATTTATATGCCATCGACTCGTACATTTACTTACATTTTATATATAAGCCATTGACTTGTATAACTAAATGGCATATAAATAAGCAGTAAGTAAATGTACATTTTCTTACGTTTTATTTATATGCCAGCGACTCGTACAAGTCGATGGCTTATAAATAGAAAGCAAGTTAATATACAATTCGATGGCATATAAATAAACCGTAAGTACATGTATAAGTTGATGGCATATGAATATAACGTAAGTAAATGTAGAAGACGATAGCTTATAAATAAATAGTAAGTAAATGTACATGTCGATGGCATATAAATAAAACGAAAGTAAATGTACAAGTCGATGTCATATGAATAAAACGTAAGTAAATGTAGAGTCGCTGGCATATAAATGAAACGTACGTAAATGTACAAGTCGATGGCATACAAATAAAACGAAAGTAAATGTACAAACCGATGGCATATAAATAAAACGTAAGTATATGTACGAGTCGCTGGCATATAAATAAAACGTAAGAAAATGTACATTTACTTACGTTTAATTTACGTGCCATTGACGGGTTAGGTTACGTTAATCTTGAAATGATAATCACAGAAAATGATAAAAATTAGTCATTGTTACGGCAAAAAAAGTTTACCATTTTCTACAAACACGTTATGAATTTTTGGGTGGTTTAAGAAGTTGGAATACGTTACTCTATATATATCGACTTGTACATTTACTTTCGTTTTATTTATATACCATTCACTTGTACATTGTTTACGTTTGACTTATAAGCGATCGACTTGTACATTTATTTACGTTTTATTTATATGCCATTAGATTATATATTTACTTACGTTTCATTTTTATGCCAGCGACTCGTATATTTACTTACATTTTATTTATATGCCAACCACATTTTAGGTTACGTTAAGCTTGAAATGATAATAATAGAAAATGGTAAAAATTGATCTTTGTTACCCCTAAAAATTTTACCATTTTCTACAAACACATATTGGATTTTTTAGGTGTAAGAAGTTGGGATACGTTACTCTGCATATATCGACTTTTACAATTACATATCTTTTATATATATGCCATCGACTTGTATATATACTTACGTTTTATTTATATGCAATCGACTTGCACAATTACTTACTTTTTTTATTCATTTGCCAGCGACTCGAACATTACGTTTTGTTTATATGTCATCGACTTGTACATTTATTTACGTTTTATTTATATGCCATCGACAGGTTAGGTTACGTTAGGCTTGACATGATCACAGAAAATGGTAAAAATTAGTCATTGCAGAAAATGGGGAACTTGTTAGGGATAAGAAACACGTTATGAATTTTTGAGGGTTTAAGGTGTTGGGATACGTTAATCTATATATACCGACTTGTACAATTACTTATGTTTTATATGTATGCCATCGACTTGTACTTATACTTACGTTTTATATATATGCCATCGACTTATACATTTACGTACGTTTCATTTATATGCCAGCAAATCGTACATTTGCCTTTTATTTATTACCCATCAACTTGTACAAGTCGATGACATAAAGATAAAACGTAAGTGAATGTACAAGTCGATAACATACATAAAACGTAAGTAAATGTACATGCCATCGACTTGTACATTTACTTGTCGATCGATAATGGTTCACTGATGTTCACCGCTATCACCGTGTGTGAGGAAGGGATGGTCGGCCGCGCGTCATCGAAAGCGAGAGTGAGGAAGAGGAGGAGGTGGCTGGCTGGCTGGCTGGCTGGCTCGGTTTGTGTGTGGTATGCGCCTGGGGCGGTTGGGTTAGGTTAGGCACGAAAACCATAAGAGTCTTGTCATACTTGTACGAAATGCCTGTGGAGTTCCTTGGTCGTAGGAGCTTGGTTCTCCTTTTTGTTGTTGGTTTGTTAGGTGTCCCTGTACCATCATCTAAGTTTCTGCCTCGGCAAGTACATGCATCCTGTCGCTCGGCCATGCGCGTGCGAATCGTAGTATTAGTGTTCGACCCCAATGCCTCCGCCGCAGCAACATCAGCGGCAGCTGCATTAGTAGTGTCCTTCTTAAATTCCATTAGACCCAGTCTAATGATATCCTTGGTCTGTCTTTTCGAAGACATTCTTATCCGTATGGAACCGTCATGGCCCCCGCTGCGGCACGGGGGAGACGACGCCTTGCCGTTTATGGCTTTTTCCTATTGTGAGTGTTGCCTACCTTCCCCGACGCTTCAATGCAGCACATTTCCTGAGAATTCCACAAGATGGGATTTTCTCCTTCTTTTAAAATGGTGCAGGATGTTGTGGTGGCACCCGCTCCAGCCAATTGTTATGATGATTAGACGGTGATGATTAGACCAGAGCTTCTGCCTCGGCAAGTACATGCATCATGTCGCTTGACCGTGCGCGTGCGAATCGTAGGTCTTAGTGTTCTACACCAATACCCCAGCAGCAGCAAAGGGAGGAAATTGGGTAGAGTTGAGAGCTACAGTTGCTACTTTATCCCATCCCAAATACGGATCAACCAAAACCTGATGTGCTGTATGGAACCGTTTGCATACGACTTGCGTATCAGCCTGGGTGCCGTGAGTGGCAGAGCAGTCTCCTCACTGCGATCCACTAAGGTTTAACCCGGAAAAAGGTTAGGGGATTTGTCACGCCAATCGATGGCAAAAGCCCCTGCATAATAGACATATGGATTAAGATGAGTTGTGTATTTCGCCACCGTAACTGGATCTCCTTCTCTCTCTCACTTTCAATGCCGGCGTAGGAGGAGGAGGCTGGCTGGGTGTGTGTGGTACGGAATGTGAGAGCGCGCGGGCGGTGGGGGAAAGGGAGGCGCTTGGGTGGGGGGCGGGGGGTTTGCCGCCCTCCTCCTCCTCCTCCTCCGCCGCCACCGGCCTGCTCCCTCGCTCGCGTACGACAGTGATATTAAAACAACCGCCAATCTAGTGAGTGATGTCAGATTCCACGGATGCAATGTGGGACGATCGACAATGGTTCACTGATGTTCACCACCACCACCAACGTGTGTAAGGAAGGGAGGGAGGTGGGTCGGCCGAGCGTCATTGAAAGCGAGAGTGAGGAGGTGGCATGCTGGCTGGTTGGCTCGGTGTGTGTTTGGTATGCGCCCGTACATTTACTTACGTTTTATTTATATGCCATCGACATGTGTATTTCGCCACCGTAAGTAATCGTACAAGTCAATAGCATTGTACGTAAGTAAATGTACAACTAACCTAACGTAAGTGGACCCCCTACGCCGGCATTGAGAGTGAGGAGGGGGTGGCTGGCTGGGTGTGTGTGGTATGGAATGCGAGACCGCGCGGGATGTGAGGTTTGGGGGGGGGGGGGGGAGGTGGCGGTCCTCCTCCTCCGCCCCCGCCACCTCCCGCTATCTCGCTTGCGTACGAATACGTTACTAAAACAACCGCCAATCTAGTGAGTGATGTCAAACTCCACGGATGCAATGTGGGTCGATCGATAATGGGCCACTGATGTTGACCACCACCACCGTGGGTGAGGAAGGGAGGGAGGTGGGTCGGCCGCGCGTCATCGAAAGCGAGAGTGAGGAGGAGGTGGCTGGCTGGCTGGGTGTGTGTGTGTGTGTGTGTGGTATGCGCGCTGGAGGGAGGGGGATCGGCCGCCGCCGCTCTCTCGTTTAGGTTAGGTTAGGTGCGATCCGCTAAGGTTTAACCCCAAAAAGGTTAGGGGATTTGTCACGCCAATCGATGGCAATATCCTACATAAATAGATATATTTTCAACGACAGGCAGGTACTCGAAACTGATGATGATGAGAGAGACAGTGAGGATTGTGTGTGGTGGGTATGTATGCGCGCTCGGGGAGGGAACAAAAATGTCAGCCAGCCGATCGTTCCCTTACGTACCTCCTTACCTCAGAGAGGTCCACTAATGATGATGTTCACCACCATACGTATGGAGAGAGAGAGAGCCCTTGGTTAACGGAGGAAAAACTTGGGGAAATTTTTCGTGTGAAAATTTCCCTGTATCCTCCTCCTGTTGGGTCCCTCCATCAGTCGCTCCTTTCCGTACCTCCTCCTCACATCACAGATGTGGGTTCATTGCTCTAGGTGAGAATGTCGCCCCAAAAATATCGTCCCTTACCTCTGCTATAAGAGGAACTATTGATCGGACACACCACCAGGCATTAAAAGTGGTTTCCCTCCCCTTGTGACTCGTTTAATGTTCTCAGGTAAGAAGGAAACTCGCTGCGGACGCTACTGGCGTCGATAATTGTGAGGTGATGTTTCCCCATTACCTTCCATGCAAGGAGGAGGAGGGTGCCATGTTTTTCAGCTCCGACCCTCAATGTCCCATAGGCTGAGAGACAAGGAGAGCAAGGTGACGGAGCGTCTCCGGGACCATTTTTGTCCTCCGACACTTATGTGCGTGATAGGCCGAGAGGTAAGGAACGAAAAGTAACGGAGCGTCTCCGGGACCATTTTTGCCCTCCGACACTATGTGCGTGATAGGCCGAAAAGTAAGGAGCGAGAAGTAACGGAGCGTCTCCGGGACCATTTTTGCCCTCCGACACTGTGCGCGGTAACCTGAGAAGTAAGGAGCGAAAAGTAACTGCGTCTCCGGGACCATTTTTGCCTCCGACACTATGTGCGTGATAGGCCGAGAAGTAAGGAGCGAAAAGTAACGGAGTATCTCCGGGACCATCATTGCCCTCCGACACTCTGTGCGCGGTAACTTGAGAGGTAAGGAGCGAAAAGTAACGGAGCTTCTCCGGGACCATTTTTGCCCTCCGACACTCTGTGCGCGCTAACCCGAGAAGTAAGGAGCGCGAAGTGACGGAGCGTACCCAAGGCCATTTTTGCCCTCCGATACTCTGTTCGCGCTAACCTGAGAGGTAAGGAGCGCAAATTTACGGAGCGCTTCTGGTGGCATTTTTGCACTCTGACACTCTGTGCGCGCTAACCTGAGAGATAAGGCAGCGGAAAGTGACGGAGCGTATCCAAGGCCATTTTTGCCCTCCTACACTCTGTGCACGGTAACCTGAGAAGTAAGGAGCGAAAAGTAACGGAGCGTCTCCGGGACCATTTTTGCCCTCCGACACTATGTGCGTGATAGGCCGAGAGGTAAGGAGCGAAAAGTAACGGAGCATCTCCGGGACCATTTTTGCCCTCCGACACTATGTGCGTGATAGGCCGAGAAGTAAGGAGCGAAAAGTAACGGAGCGTCTCCGGGACCATTTTTGCCCTCCGACACTCTGTGCGCGCTAACTTGAGAAGTAAGGAGCGCAAAGTGACGGAGCGTATCCAAGGCAATTTTTGCCCTCCGATACTCTGTGCGCGCTAACCTGAGAAGTAAGGAGCGCAAATTTACGGAGCGTATCCAAGGCAATTTTTGCCCTCCGACACTCTGTGCGCGCTAACCTGAGAGGTAAGGAGCGGAAAGTGACGGAGCGTATCCAAGGCCATTTTTGCCCTCCGATACTCTGTGCGCTCTAAGCTGAGAGGTAAGGAGCGCAAATTTACGGAGCGCCTCTGGTGGCATTTTTGCGCTCCGACACTCTGTGCGCGCTAACCTGAGAGGTAGGGAACGGAAGGTGACGGAGCGCATCCGAGGCCATTTTTGCCCTCCGACACTCTGTGCGCGGTAACCTGAGAAGTAAGGAGCGAAAAGTAACGGAGCATCTCCGGGACCATTTTTGCCCTCCGACACTATGTGCGTGCTAACCCGAGAAGTAAGGAGCGAAAAGTAACGGAGTATCTCCGGGACCATCATTGCCCTCCGACACTCTGTGCGCGGTAACCTGAGAGGTAAGGAGCGAAAATTAACGGAGCGTCTCCGGGACCATTTTTGCCCTCCGACACTCTGTGCGCGCTAACTTGAGAAGTAAGGAGCGCAAAGTGACGGAGCGTATCCAAGGCAATTTTTGCCCTCCGATACTCTGTGCGCGCTAACCTGAGAAGTAAGGAGCGCAAATTTACGGAGCGTATCCAAGGCAATTTTTGCCCTCCGACACTCTGTGCGCGCTAACCTGAGAGGTAAGGAGCGGAAAGTGACGGAGCGTATCCAAGGCCATTTTTGCCCTCCGATATTCTGTGCGCGCTAACCTGAGAGGTAAGGAGCGGAAAGTGACGGAGCGCCTCTGGTGGCATTTTTGCCTCCTGACTCTTGCGCGCTAACCTGAGAGGTAAGGAGCGAAAGTACGGAGCGTTCGGGATATTTTGCCTCCGACACTTGTGCGGCTACTGAGAAGTAGGAGGAAGACGGAAGTATCGGAGGCCATTTTTGCCATTCGCTCGTGCGGCACTAGGGGTAAGGAGCGAAAGGTAGCGAAGAGCGCTCCCGGGACCATTTTTGCCCTCCGACACTCTGTGCGCGCTAACTGAGAAGTAGGAGCAAAGTACGGAGGTACTCGGTACGATTTTTCTCGACACCTGTGCGCGTAACCTAAGTGCGGATAGCGGAGTAAGGCGAATAGGACGGATTCGGACATTTTTGCACCGACTCATGGCGCATTTTTACCCTGAAGTATAGGGCGCGCTAACTGAGAGGAGCGTAACGCAAGGTGACATTTGCCTCCGGACATTTTGCGCCTCCGTAACTCTGGAGCGTAACGGAGCAAAGTAGAGCTCTCCGGGACTTTTTGCCCGAACTCTGTGCGCGCTAACCTGAGAGATAAGGAGCGGAAAGTGACGGAGCGTATCCAAGGCCATTTTTGCCCTCCTACACTCTGTGCACGGTAACCTGAGAAGTAAGGAGCGAAAAGTAACGGAGTGTCTCCGGGACCATTTTTGCCCTCCGACACTATGTGCGTGATAGGCCGAGAAGTAAGGAGCGAAAAGTAACGGAGCGTCTCCGGGACCATTTTTGCCCTCCGACACTCTGTGCGCGCTAACTTGAGAAGTAAGGAGCGCAAAGTGACGGAGCGTATCCAAGGCCATTTTTGCCCTCCGACACTCTGTGCGCGGTAACCTGAGAAGTAAGGAGCGAAAAAGTAACGGAGCTTCTCCGGGACCATTTTTGCCCTCCGACACTATGTGCGTGATAGGCCGAGAGGTAAGGAGCGAAAAGTAACGGAGCATCTCCGGGACCATTTTTGCCCTCCGACACTCTGTGCGCGGTAACCTGAGAAGTAATGAGCGAAAAGTAACGGAGCTTCTCCGGGACCATTTTTGCCCTCCGACACTATGTCCGTGCTAACCCGAGAAGTAAGGAGCGAAAAGTAACGGAGTATCTCCGGGACCATCATTGCCCTCCGACACTCTGTGCGCGGTAACCTGAGAGGTAAGGAGCGAAAATTAACGGAGCTTCTCCGGGACCATTTTTGCCCTCCGACACTATGTGCGTGATAGGCCGAGAGGTAAGGGGCGAAAAGTAACGGAGCGTCTCCGGGACCATTTTTGCCCTCCGATACTCTGTGCGCGCTAACCTGAGAAGTAAGGAGCGCGAAGTGACGGAGCGTACCCAAGGCCATTTTTGCCCTCCGATACTCTTTTCGCGCTAACCTGAGAGGTAAGGAGCGGAAATTTACGGAGCGCTTCTGGTGGCATTTTTGCACTCTGACACTCTGTGCGCGCTAACCTGAGAGGTAAGGAGCGAAAAAGGAACAGAGCGTCTCCGGGACCATTTTTGCCCTCCGATACTCTTTTCGCGCTAACCTGAGAGGTAAGGAGCGCAAATTTACGAAGCGCTTCTGGTGGCATTTTGGGATGGGTGATACGGCGGAAATCGTCATAAATACACCCACTCCCCCACCCCCAAGAGAGAGAGAGATAATATGAAGCTCCTCCGACTGCTTTTAGCTGCTGCCTCACCAGGACTACAGGTGCCAAATGCATCTGAGGAGGAGGACTGGGACAAACATCTCTACCCACGGTCTGTGTTATTACTGGTACAACAGTGGGGAGTTGATGATGGAGAAAGAGAAAACGAGAAAAAAGCTTGGCCTCTATGTTTGTGAGGTGTTTTGCTTAAGATAAGGTAATAACTGTTGTTGGTTTGTGAGACGACGGTACGGGGAGACCTAAGTTTCTACCTCGGCGCCTGGGCAGGTACATGCTATTATACCATGTCGCTTGGCCGTGCGCGTGCGAATCGTAGTAACAGTGATCTGCCCCAAAACCACAGGAGCCTTCTTCAATGCAACGTCCTCCTCCTCATCAATGAGAAGAAATGATATCGTTGGTGTGTCTTTTCGAAGACGTACTACTCCTATTACAACTACTACTACTACTACTACTACTATCTTCCTCCATTATATGGAATCGTCACGGCATATGCTGCGGCACGGGGGAGACGACGCCTCACCGTGGAAGTAATAAGCACTTTTCGTAAGTGTCTTTCTTCCTGGTGTAAGCGCGGCCTGCCTTCCTCCGTCGCCTTCAAGTCAACGCTCTTTTTTCTTGATCTATCAGGAAACGTTCTTATTAGTCTTGTGCTAAAGAAAGGAAAACCTTATATTTTTTCATCTCTCATCCTGACACGGCTGGTTTGTGACTCCTTCGTTGCGGCAAGAGCAAATGCCTCTCTTGAGCGACAACCGGAACGGAAAGGAGTATTATGATGGAGCAGCAAATGAAATGTTTGTGTTCTCCAAGAATAATGTTAAAGGGCGTTGCTTGGCACGTGTGTGTGCAGAAGCAATGTAAGTAAAGTTGACTTCTGTTACCATAGAGGCATCGAAGTTGATGATGGACAGGAAGAGAAATAAGAATGTCTCATTTGTTTGAGGCGAGGTGAGATTGGTTGGTTAGTTGGTCGGTCGGTCGTTTGCTTAAGAAGGTTGTTGTGTTGTGCAAGTACAGGGGGTGAGTGAGCCGAGTTTCTACCTCGGCACCTCGGCAAGTATAACATCGATGGCTTGGCCTTGCGCGTTCGAATTGTAGTAACAGTGATCTGCCCCTAATTCTGCAGCAGCCTCCTTCAGTGTAACTTCCTCCTCCTCCTCTGACTCCTCTTCAGTGAGAACACTAAAGGATCTGATGGCATGCATGCATGCATTGTTGTGAGTGCGGCGTAGTGCTGTAGTTGTGGGTGTACTTACGCCGTGAGAGGTTGGGTGTTTTGCATCATATCCTCTAGCGTCTTACACCGGACCAGCAGCAGCAGCCGCCGCCGGCCCAATGTTTATCATTATTATGACTAGTTAGCAGAACACGGACCAAAACCTCGAGTTAAGGGGCCTAAATGAATGCCTGTTTTGATCCCATCAAAAGGTGTTGGTTGCTATAGACAGTAGGACGGTGGCTATGGAAGTTGGAATCCGCTAAGGAGTGTGTAACAACTCGCCTGCCGAAGCAACTAGCAGCCCTTAAGATGGTATGGCGCCCGAGCATTCTCCCGATACTCGACCGCCGGGGCACTAATGGTCCGACACGTATGTGGTCGGGCCTCGAAGCCCCGGTGAGTAGGAGGGTCGCTGTGGTGTGCGTTGAAGGGTACGGCGTGGGCCGGCCTGGAGCCGCCACTGGTGCAGACCTTGGTGGTAGTAGCAAATCATCAAGAGAGACTCTCCTCGAAGGCCGAGGCGGAGAAGGGTTCCATGTGAACATCAGTTGGACATGGGTTAGTCGATCCTAAGCCCAAGGCGAGAGCCTGATCCCACGTTAGAGGCAACGACCACAAGCGAGAAAGTGGAGGGGTTGGTTGGTTGGTAGTAGTCGTAGTTTTTGAAGCTTTACAGCTCAGAGCTGCTGCTGATGCCGTGGCCTCTTCGTCTTTTTCCCGCAAAGGTGAGCGGTTGCGAATTGTCGTGGAATGACGTGTTGACAGCGGCCTTAGTAGTAACAGTAATCATAATAATCATAATACTGCTGCTGTTATTAGGAGACCCATTTTTTGTTCACATTAGTTCCTTGATACCCCACTGGGAGTTGCTAGATGGGTTCAGTGGCGAAAGGGAATACGGTTATAATTCCGCAACCTGGCCCCGGACACCAAACATGTGACTGTGGCAGCATCGAGAAGCTTCTCGATGTAACATGGTCTGACTGCCTTGCTCCTCTTCTTCTTAATACTTCTACGTCTTGTGTCCGTTGTACGACTGTCTGTCTCTGAATGCTTGCTTCTTGCATCATCATCAGCAGCAGCAACAACATTAGCAGGATTAGTAGAAGGAGGAGGGGGAGTTGGAGTTTATGGCAGCAGCGTGCATGGGAATGCCGTTGATAATTTTGTTGCGGCTGCAGTCGTGACATACCTGTACAGGAACCCGGTAACGGGAACCAGCTCTCGTACGCCGGCGGTGGACCGGGAAAGAGTTTCCTTTTCTGTTTAAGGCGCCGTGACCCTGGAAGCCATTCGCCGGAAGAAAGGGTGCTTGTAAAACGGTTAGCCGTAGAGCGCCGCGGTTCTTGCGGCATCCCGTGCTCCACTGCCGGTCCTTGAAAACGCGAGGGAAGGTAACTGAGGTAGAGCAGACTTTTCCTCCCAATAAAGTCGGCTGCGCCTAGTCTCGGGCCAGCACGTATCAATATCCGCATCTGGTCTCCAAGGTAAGAAGCCTCTGGACGATAGATCAATGTAGGTAAGGGAAGTGGGAAAGTTAGATCCGTAACTTGGGACAAGGATTGGCTCTGAGGGTTGAGCCAGTCGGGCCTGTGCAGGAAGCGGGCCTGGGTTCAGGCGGAGGACTGGACAAGGTGAAAGATGTTGTGGTGGTGGTGTTGGACGTGATGTTGTTGTCGTCAAGTCCTCTGCATCATCATAGCAAAGCTCTTCTTCCTCACCCACCATCCATTGTTGGCACACATCTGTGTTGCCCCTGCAAGGTGCTTCTTTTTCTTCTTCTTCTGTGCTGCTGTTGTTGATGTAACATGGTATTATTAACATACGTGCAGGCAGGGTCGTAGTCGTCGTCGTTGACGCAGGCAAGCAAGGCATTAGTAATGTGTAGGCGTCTTTGGGTGGCTAAGGTGAAGGGGTGTGGAATTTTGTGATGTACGGCTTGTCACTCATAATAATGATAAACAACAACCAGCATTTACCGCTACAGCGACAACTCTGAATCCAGTTCGGACCGGCGTATCTCTGATGACCCTTCCGTGGAGCGCACCAGGCTGCGTGGTCGTGTTCTCACGATGGTGGCTGGGACTTGGTTCCGTGGACTTACTACTACTACCATTTCCAATTTGGTTGATTGTGGGTTGATGGACTATAACAATTGCCTTTTGGGTTCACTTTAGTCCCACCTCGGCTGGCATCAAGCAATCAGCTCAGAACTGGCACGGACAAGGGGAATCCTACTGTCTAATTAAAACAAAGCATTGCGATGGTTGTAATGGATGTTGACGCAATGTGATTTCTGCCCAGTGCTCTGAATGTCAAAGTGAAGAGATTCAACCAAGCGCGGGTAAACGGCAGGAGTAACTATGACTCTGACGAGGGAATCGCAAGGGTGAAGGAGACCGGTGTAGGGGTTAAGTTGGGGGACCAAACAGTGTCAGCATTGGCTTTTGCCGATGATTTGGTTCTGGTTGCGTAGACGCCCACTGGCTTGCAGAAGGCAATTTACGTGATGGCTGCGACCCTCGCGGGGGCATGGGCTTCAGGTCAACCCAGGGAAGTGTCGTACCCTCAGCATGGAGGTCGACGATAAGCGCAAGACTTGGTACGTCAATAAGAACAGGGCGTTCCAAGTCTTGGAGAGCGCTGTCGGATCCATGAGTGCTGAGGACGAATACAAGTACCTCTGGATTCTTGTCGGGGCCGGGGGTCGGCGTAAGTCATACGGGGCTTTGCTAGAAGAGGGGCTACGAAACATCACCAGAGGCCCTCTAAAACCTCAACAACGGATTACGTTGCTTGTGGAGCATCTGATGCCCAAGCTCATGCATCGACTAGTGCTGGGGGAAGTATATGACTCAGTTAGCACGCATGGACAGGCAAGTGCGAGTGGCGGTTCGCCGCTGGCTGCGCCTAGCCCATGACGTGCCCTGTGCATTCTTCCACTCGGCAACTGGAGATGGTGGGCTGGGTATACCAGACTTTGTTTCAACCGTCCGGCAAAATAACCAAGCGCGGTTCGACCGACCCAGTGATTCAGGCGGTTGTCCGGGAGCCTGCAGTGTTGAGCAAGCTGCAGCGCTGGTCTGGACCCGCATGCATTGCTGGTCGACAGGCTGGTAGTAAATCCGAACGCCAGCAGGTATGGAGGGCTAACCTCGTCAGCACCGTCGACGGTGCAGCTCTCGCTCCATCTGCCGCTGTGCCTCAGGTGAGCAGATGGGTGAATAGCAGGAACCGTTTCCTGTCAGGCGCTGATTATGTGAGGGCTGTCCAAGTGCGGATAGGCGCATTACCCACCCCTGCCAGGGCGTCTAGAGGCCGGCCCGAGATCAACGGCCTCTGTGACACCTGTCAGAAGCCAGGTACGCTCGGGCACATCGCACAGATGTGCCCTCGTACACATGGCGGGAGGGTAAAACGACACGACAACATCTGTGCCTATTTGGCTGGGCGACTGAGACAAAGGGGGTTATGAGGTGTCCTGCGAGCCGCGCATTCCGATTGTGGGGTCCTTTCGGAAGAACATCGTCGCTTCCAAAGGCGCAGAGGCCTACATATTTGACACACAGGTCTCTGGGGTTCACTTCCCGCTTTCAGGTGTACACCATCATAAGTGCAGCTACTACGGTACCCCGGAAGTCTTACAAGGCGTACGGGAATACACCGGGAAAGACACCGTGCACGTAACATCGGCCACCTTAAGTTGGCGAGGTGCATGGTGTCAAGAAAGCGCGAGTGCTCTCAGAGGGTTAGGGCTGACATACCGGTACCTTGAGATGTGCACGGTCAAAGCCCTAACCTGGACTCACAGGATTGTTGTCCCAGAGCACCGGTTAAAAATCGGAACGGGACTGCCCAAAAACGCCACAAGAAGCGCTCCGTAAATTTGCGCTCCTTACCTCTCAGGTTAGCGCGCACAGAGTGTCGGAGGGCAAAAGTGGCGTGGGATTGCGCTCCGTGACCTTCCGCCGCTTACCTCTCAGGTTAGCGCGCACAGAGTGTCGGAGGGCAAAAGTGGCGTGGGATTGCGCTCCGTCACCTTCCGCCGCTTACCTCTCAGGTTAGCGCGCACCGAGTGTCGGAGGGCAAAAGTGGCGTGGGATTGCGCTCCGTCACCTTCCGCCGCTTACCTCTCAGGTTAGCGCGCACCGAGTGTCGGAGGGCAAAAGTGGCGTGGGATTGCGCTCCGTCACCTTCCGCCGCTTACCTCTCAGGTTAGCGCGCACCGAGTGTCGGAGGGCAAAAGTGGCGTGGGATTGCGCTCCGTCACCTTCCGCCGCTTACCTCTCAGGTTAGCGCGCACCGAGTGTCGGAGGGCAAAAGTGGCGTGGGATTGCGCTCCGTCACCTTCCGCCGCTTACCTCTCAGGTTAGCGCGCACCGAGTGTCGGAGGGCAAAAGTGGCGTGGGATTGCGCTCCGTCACCTTCCGCCGCTTACCTCTCAGGTTAGCGCGCACCGAGTGTCGGAGGGCAAAAGTGGCGTGGGATTGCGCTCCGTCACCTTCCGCCGCTTACCTCTCAGGTTAGCGCGCACCGAGTGTCGGAGGGCAAAAGTGGCGTGGGATTGCGCTCCGTCACCTTCCGCCGCTTACCTCTCAGGTTAGCGCGCACCGAGTGTCGGAGGGCAAAAGTGGCGTGGGATTGCGCTCCGTCACCTTCCGCCGCTTACCTCTCAGGTTAGCGCGCACAGAGGTGTCGGAGGGCAAAAGTGGCGTGGGATTGCGCTCCGTCACCTTCCGCCGCTTACCTCTCAGGTTAGCGCGCACCGAGTGTCGGAGGGCAAAAGTGGCGTGGGATTGCGCTCCGTCACCTTCCGCCGCTTACCTCTCAGGTTAGCGCGCACCGAGTGTCGGAGGGCAAAAGTGGCGTGGGATTGCGCTCCGTCACCTTCCGCCGCTTACCTCTCAGGTTAGCGCGCACCGAGTGTCGGAGGGCAAAAGTGGCGTGGGATTGCGCTCCGTCACCTTCCGCCGCTTACCTCTCAGGTTAGCGCGCACCGAGTGTCGGAGGGCAAAAGTGGCGTGGGATTGCGCTCCGTCACCTTCCGCCGCTTACCTCTCAGGTTAGCGCGCACCGAGTGTCGGAGGGCAAAAGTGGCGTGGGATTGCGCTCCGTCACCTTCCGCCGCTTACCTCTCAGGTTAGCGCGCACCGAGTGTCGGAGGGCAAAAGTGGCGTGGGATTGCGCTCCGTCACCTTCCGCCGCTTACCTCTCAGGTTAGCGCGCACCGAGTGTCGGAGGGCAAAAGTGGCGTGGGATTGCGCTCCGTCACCTTCCGCCGCTTACCTCTCAGGTTAGCGCGCACCGAGTGTCGGAGGGCAAAAGTGGCGTGGGATTGCGCTCCGTCACCTTCCGCCGCTTACCTCTCAGGTTAGCGCGCACAGAGTGTCGGAGGGCAAAAGTGGCGTGGGATTGCGCTCCGTCACCTTCCGCCGCTTACCTCTCAGGTTAGCGCGCACAGAGTGTCGGAGGGCAAAAGTGGCGTGGGATTGCGCTCCGTCACCTTCCGCCGCTTACCTCTCAGGTTAGCGCGCACAGAGTGTCGGAGGGCAAAAGTGGCGTGGGATTGCGCTCCGTCACCTTCCGCCGCTTACCTCTCAGGTTAGCGCGCACAGAGTGTCGGAGGGCAAAAGTGGCGTGGGATTGCGCTCCGTCACCTTCCGCCGCTTACCTCTCAGGTTAGCGCGCACAGAGTGTCGGAGGGCAAAAGTGGCGTGGGATTGCGCTCCGTCACCTTCCGCCGCTTACCTCTCAGGTTAGCGCGCACAGAGTGTCGGAGGGCAAAAGTGGCGTGGGATTGCGCTCCGTCACCTTCCGCCGCTTACCTCTCAGGTTAGCGCGCACAGAGTGTCGGAGGGCAAAAGTGGCGTGGGATTGCGCTCCGTCACCTTCCGCCGCTTACCTCTCAGGTTAGCGCGCACCGAGTGTCGGAGGGCAAAAGTGGCGTGGGATTGCGCTCCGTCACCTTCCGCCGCTTACCTCTCAGGTTAGCGCGCACGAGTGTCGGAGGGCAAAAGTGGCGTGGATTGCGCTCCGTCACCTTCCGCCGCTTACCTCTCAGGTTAGCGCGCACGAGTGTCGGAGGGCAAAAGTGGCGTGGGATTGCGCTCCGTCACCTTCCGCCGCTTACCTCTCAGGTTAGCGCGCACAGAGTGTCGGAGGGCAAAAGTGGCGTGGGATTGCGCTCCGTCACCTTCCGCCGCTTACCTCTCAGGTTAGCGCGCACCGAGTGTCGGAGGGCAAAAGTGGCGTGGGATTGCGCTCCGTCACCTTCCGCCGCTTACCTCTCAGGTTAGCGCGCACCGAGTGTCGGAGGGCAAAAGTGGCGTGGGATTGCGCTCCGTCACC
>NC_092242.1:70288747-70342626 GCF_036320965.1 Panulirus ornatus
TATAATCCTATCTATTGCTCATGCCTCACAACCATATAACATTCTTGGAACCACTATTCCTTCAAACATACCCATTTTTGCTTTACGAGATAACATTCTCGCCTTCCACACATTCTTCAATACTCCCAGAACCTTCACCCCCTTCCCCAACCTGTGACTCACTTCCGCTTCCATGGTTCCATCCGCTGCTAAATCCACGCCCAGATATCTAAAACACTTCACTTCCAGTTTTTCTCCATTCAAACTTATCTCCCAATTGACTTGTCCCTCAACCCTTCTGTACCTAATATCCTTGCTCTTAATGAAATCTACTCTCAGCTTTCTTCTTTCACACACTTTACCAAACTCAGTCACCAGTTCTGCAGTTTCTCACATGAATCAGCCACCAGCACTGTATCATCAGCGAACAACAACTGACTCACTTCTCAAGCCCTTTGGTCCCCAACAGACTGCATACTTGCCCCTCTCTCCAAAACTCTTGAATTCACCTCCCTAACAACCCCATCCATAAACATATTAAACAACCATGGAGACATCAAGCACCCCTGCCACAAACCAACATTCACTGGGAACCAGTCACATTCCTCTGTTCCTACTCATACACATGCCTTACATCCGCGATAAAAGCTTTTCACTGCTTCTAGCAACTTACCTCCCACACAATATACTCTTAATACCTTCCACAGAGCATCTCTATCAACTCTTATCATAGCAACTCTTTATCTGTTTATTACACTTTGTCGCAAGGAAACGGACAAAAGAATGGCCCAACCCACCCACAACACATGTATATACATACACGCCCACACACGCACATATACATACCTATACATATCAACATATACATTTTGATTTATGATTTTGTTTTGTCGCTGTCTCCCGCATTAGCAAGATAGCGCAAGGAAACAGACGAAAGAATGGCCCAACCCACCCACATACAAATGTATATACATACACATCCACACACGCAAATATACATACCTATACATCACAATGTATACATATATATACACACACAGACATATACATATTCCTATGAGTCCATGGGGAAAATGAAACACAAAAAGTTCCCAAGTGCACTTTTGTGTAATAATCACATCATCAGGGGAGACACAAGAGAGAAGTATAACAGTCAGTTGTTATATATCGAAGAGGCGAAGCTAGAACACCATTTGATAAACATGTGATTGGACAATCACATGTTTACCAAATGGCGTCCTAGCTTCGTCTCTTCAATGTATATCAACTGACTGTTATACTTCTCTCTTGTGTCTCTCCTGATGATGTGATTATTACACGAAAGTGCACTTGGGAACTTTTCATGTTTAATTTTCCCCCTGGACTCATAGGAATATCTTGATCATGCGCAAAATTGTGATCCTTTCCAACATATACATATATACACATGTACATAATTCATACTGTCTGCCTTTATTCATTCCCATCGCCACCCACCACACATGAAATACAAAAACCCTCCCCCCGCATGTGTGCGAGGTAGCGCTAGGAAGACAACAAAGGCCCCATTTGTTCACACTCAGTCTCTAGCTGTCATGAAATAATGCACCGAAACCACAGCTCCCTTTCCACCTCCAGGCTCCACAGAACTTTCCATGGTTTACCCCAAACGCTTCACATGCCCTGGTTCAATCTATTGACAGCGCGTCGACCCTGGTATACCACGTCGTTCCAATTCACTCTATTCCTTGAACGCCTTTCACGCTCCTGCATGTTCAGGCCCCGATCACTCAAAATCTTTTTCACTCCATCTTTCCACCTCCAATTTGGTCTCCCACTTCTCCCCATTCCCTCCACCTCTGACACATATATCTTCTTGGTCAATGTCTCCTCACTCATTCTCTCCATGAGACCAAACCATTTCAAAACACCCTCTTCTACTTTCTCAACCACACTCTTTTTATTATCACACATCTCTCTTACCCTATTATTACTTACTCGATCAAACCACCTCATACCACACACTGTCCTTAAACATCTCATTTCCAGGACATCCACCCTCCTCCACACACCTCTATCTATAGCCCACGCCTCGCAACCATATAACATTGTTGGAACTACTATTCCTTCAAACATACCCATTTTTGCTTTCCGAAATAATGTTCTCAACATCCACACATTCTTCAACGCTCCCAGAACTTTCACCCCCTCCCCCACCCTATGATTCACTTCCACTTCCATGGTTCCATCTGCTGCCAAATCCACTCCCAGATATCTAAAGCACTTTACTTCCTCCAGTTTTTTTCCATTCAAACTTACCTCCCAACTGACTTGTCCCTCAACCCTACTGTACCTAATAACCTTGCTCTTATTCACATTTACTCTCAGCTTTCTTCTTTCACACACTTTACCAAACTCAGTCACCAGCTTCTGCAGTTTCTCACACGAATCACCCACCAGCGCTGTATCATCAGCGAACAACAACTGACTCACATACATACATAAACATTTATACACATGTACATATTCATACTTGCTGCTTTCATCCATTCCCATCGCCATCCCGCCACACATGAAATGCCCCCACCCCCCCTTCCCCCTGCGCAGATGCATGCGAGGTAGCAGCAGGAAAAGACAACAAAGGCCACATTCATTCACAATCAGTCTCTAGCTGCCATGTGTAATGCCCCGAAACCACAGCTCCCTTTCCACATCCAGGCCTCACAAAACTTCCAATGAGAGGATTTGCTATTCTTTCTTCGTCTGTTTCCTGATGCTACCTCACTGATGCGGGAACAACGATCAAGTAAGATATCATTAATAATAATAAATACTGTAGTTGTATTTAAGAAAGAGTGATATCCGTTCTATTTCTGTAATTGAAAGCCGGCAAGGCAGCAGGTTTGGATGGTATTGCAGTGGAATTTATTAAAAAAGGGGGTGATTGTATTGTTGACTGGTTGGTAAGGTTATTTAATGTATGTATGACTCATGGTGAGGTGCCTGAGGATTGGTGGAATGCGTGCATAGTGCCATTGTACAAAGCCAAAGGGGATAAGAGTGAGTGCTCAAATTACAGAGGTATAAGTTTGTTGAGTATTCCTGGTAAATTATATGGGAGGGTATTGATTGAGAGGGTGAAGGCATGTACAGAGCATCAGATTGGGGAAGAGCAGTGTGGTTTCAGAAGTGGTAGAGGATGTGTGGATCAGGTGTTTGCTTTGAAGAATGTATGTGAGAAATACTTAGAAAAGCAAATGGATTTGTATGTAGTATTTATGGATCTGGAGAAGGCATATGATAAGAGTTGATATAGATGCTCTGTGGAAGGTATTAAGAATATATGGTGTGGGAGGCAAGTTGTTAGAAGCAGTGAAAAGTTTTTATCGAGGATGTAAGGCATGTGTACGTGCAGGAAGAGAGGAAAGTGATTGGTTCTCAGTGAATGTAGGTTTGCGGCAAGGGTGTGTGATGTCTTCACAGGTTGTTTAATTTGTTTATGGATGGGGGTTGTTAGGGAGGTGAATGCAAGAGTTTTGTAAAGAGGGGCAAGTATGAAGTCTGTTGAGGATGAGAGAGCTTGGGAAGTGAGTCAGTTGTTGTTCGCTGATGATACAGCCCTGGTGGCTGATCTATGTGAGAAACTGTAGATGCTGGTGACTGAGTTTGGTAAAGTGTGTGGAAGAAGAAAGTTAAGAGTAAATGTGAATAAGAGCAAGGTAATTAGGTACAGTAGGGTTGAGGGTCAAGTCAATTGGGAGGCAAGTTTGAATGGAGATAAACTGGAGGAAGTAAAGTGTTTTAGATATCTGGGAGTGGATCTGGCAGCGGATGGAACCATGGAAGCGGAAGTGCATCATAGAGTGGGGGAGGGGGCGAAAATTCTGGGAGCCTTGAAGAATGTGTGGAAGTCGAGAACATGATCTCGGAAAGCAAAAATGGGTATGTTTGAAGGAAGGTATAGTGGTTCCAACAATGTTGTATGGTTGCGAGGCGTGGGCTATGGATAGAGTTGTGCGTAGGAGGGTGGATGTGCTGGAAATGAGATATTTGAGGACAATGTGTGGTGTGAGGTGGTTTGATCGAGTAAGTAATGTAAGGGTAAGAGAGATGTGTGGAAATAAAAAGAGCGTGGTTGAGAGAGCAGAAGAGGGTGTTTTGAAATGGTTTGGGCACATGGAGAGAATGAGTGAGGAAAGATTGACCAAGAGGATATATGTGTCGGAGGTGGAGGGAACAAGGAGAAGTGGGAGACCAAATTGGAGGTGGAAAGATGGAGTGAAAAAGATTTTGTGTGATCGGGGCCTGAACATGCAGGAGGGTGAAAGGAGGGCAAGGAATAGAGTGAATTGGATCGATGTGGTATACCGGGATTGACTTGCTGTCAGTGGATTAAATCAGGGCATGTGAAGTGTCTGGGGTGGGCCGTGGAAGGTTGTGTGGGGCCTGGATGTGGAAAGGGAGCTGTGGTTTCAGGCATTATTGCGTGGCAGCTGGAGACTGAGTGTGAACAAATGGGGCCTTTGTTGTCTTTTCCTAGTGCTATCTCGCACACATGAGGGGGGAGGGGGATGGTATTCCATGTGTGGCGAGGTGGCGATGGGAGTGAATGGGGGCAGACAGTGTGAATTGTGTGCATGGGTATATATGTATGTGTCTGTGTATGTATATATATATGTGTACATTGAGATGTATAGGTATGTATATTTGCGTGTGTGGACGTGTGTGTGTATACATTGGGTATGGGGGTGGGTTGGGCCATTTCTTTCATCTGTTTCCTTGCGCTACCTCGCACATGCAGGAGACAGCGACAAAGCAAAATAAATAAAAAAATTTTTTTTTTTCTTTTTTTTAATACTTTGTCGCTGTCTCCCGCGTTTGCGAGGTAGCGCAAGGAAACAGACGAAAGAAATGGCCCAACCCCCCCCATACACATGTATATACATACGTCCACACACGCAAATATACATACCTACACAGCTTTCCATGGCTTACCCCAGACGCTTCACATGCCTTGATTCAATCCACTGACAGCACGTCAACCCCGGTATACCACATCGCTCCAATTCACTCTATTCCTTGCCCTCCTTTCACCCTCCTGCATGTTCAGGCCCCGATCACACAAAATCTTTTTCACTCCATCTTTCCACCTCCAATTTGGTCTCCCTCTTCTCCTTGTTCCCTCCACCTCCGACACATATATCCTCTTGGTCAATCTTTCCTCACTCATCCTCTCCATGTGCCCAAACCACTTCAAAACACCCTCTTCTGCTCTCTCAACCATGCTCTTTTTATTTCCACACATCTCTCTTACCCTTACGTTACTCACTCGATCAAACCACCTCACACCACACATTGTCCTCAAACATCTCATTTCCAGCACATCCATCCTCCTGCGCACAACTCTATCCATAGCCCACGCCTCGCAACCATACAACATTGTTGGAACCACTATTCCTTCAAACATACCCATTTTTGCTTTCCGAGATCATGTTCTCGACTTCCACACATTCTTCAAGGCCCCCAGAATTTTCGCCCCCTCCCCCACCCTATGATCCACTTCCGCTTCCATGGTTCCATCCGCTGCCAGATCCACTCCAAGATATCTAAAACACTTCACTTCCTCCAGTTTTTCTCCATATATATATATTTCTGTAATTAGGAATGTACCATGGCACACTGGTTGTGAAGCGCTGCTTTTGAGCATAAGCCCTTCTACTTAAGTAGCGAGCTTAAAAATCCCTCTTTCCCTCATAGTTGGCTCAGGAAAAATTGAAAGAATACTTCCCACACATTCCTCACGTGTCGTAGAAAGCGACTAAAGGGGACAGGAGCGGGGGGCTGGAAACCCTCCCCTCCTTGTATCTTAACTTTCTAAAAGGGGGAAACAGAAGAAGGAGTCATGTGGGGAGTGCTCATCCTCCTCGAAGGCTCAGATTGGGGTGTCTAAATGTGTGTGTCTTTTCCTAGCGCTACCTCGCACACATGAGGGGGGAGGGGGTTGTTATTTCATGTGTGGCGGGGTAGCAATGGGAATGAATAAAGGCAGACAGTATGAATTATGTACATGTGTATATATGTTTATGTCTGTGTGTGTATATATATGTATACGTTGAGATGTATAGGTATGTATATTTGTGTGTGTGGACGTGTATGTATATACATGTGTAAGCGGGTGGGTTGGGCCATTCTTTCATCTGTTTCCTTGTGCTACCTCGCTTACGTGGGAGACAGCGAAAAAGCAAAATAAATAAATAAAAATAAATAAATAAATGAAATAAAATGTCTGAACCTGCAGCAAAGCTCTAAATGGACTAATGTAAGGACCAGTATTGAAAGGGAAAAAGTTCCTTAATTTCCTGTAAAATCTCTAAAATCATCTCTAGTCAGTCCAGTGAGACTTTCCCTCCTATTTCTATCAACAATGGTGTTCCCCTCTTTCTTCTCTCCATAAATGCTCTTCCCTCTTGAACATCTAACTGTGTTTACTAAATCAAACTGGTGATTCCATTCTACATTTATCAACTCATTCTAACCCATGCTCTCTTTCATGTACTGAACACATCTCCCTTAACCAAGACCTGAGCAATACAGAAAACAACAACTTTGCATTCAATTACTAATAATTCACTTTAACTCAGTATGGCTCCAACTAAAAATTAACAGAAAATAGTGACAAAAGCTGTGCCAACAGTCCAGCTCAAGAGCGTAGCGTCATAAATTACTGTACACCTTTCATCATAGGTGGAAAGGGACATGTCCTGGTGTTCTTTCAAGTCATATCTCTAAGTCTTGTGACTGGAACAATAATAATAAGTGATGAATATTTAACATATAGCCTGTGAAGCTTAAGTGATCAGCTCCCTAAATATTTCCTTATGCATCCTCCACCATCACCACCTTCTGCTCCTCTGTAACTGCATCAAAACTTACCCCTGAATGTTAAGTACCTAATGTAATTCTAAATTCAGTATCATAATCATATTCTGGGGAGGGGTTGCAATTGCTAGGAAAATCCACAAGTCAGCAAGGCCTCAGAAGTGCCTAGCTACTGAAGGTTTACTACCTTGGAAAGGGGAAGCAGTAACCTATATAAATATCAAGAAAAAAAGGGCTGAAATGCCAATCTTATCTATTTCTTTTTCTAAACGTTTAATTTCAAAACAAAGTTCATCCCTGCAATAACATGAATGTTGTGCACATACCCATAACCTCCATTCTATCCTGGAAATCCTCCATAGGCATTGTTCATGTGCCATAATCATTATCCTTGTGAGCAGCTAACTTATATCTACAATGGCTTTACTTTATGGAGTATCACTTTTAAATCTAAGGTGGAATCAAGAGCCTTTTGTCCCACTAATTCTTCAGAGATTATTTCTCTTAGACCATTTCTCTCGTCTGCCATGACAATCTGCCCCCTCCTCGTTCTACAGGTATCATTTTGGCCACTGCCCACATGAGCTGTTTGTATGCTTCCCTGCCACCAAGAACTGGATGTGTGACATGTGCCTTTCTACTTTTATGAGTCTGGTCCACAAACATCTTAGGAATTCGTTATTAATTTCTTTACTTTTTTTTTTTTACAATACACTCCTTTCACCCACTATGGCCATGATTGCTGCATGTCTTGTCCTGGCCATGTTGATCACTTCTAGGATTTTGCCAAATTGTAGGGCCAGTACATAGCAGTCACCGCAGGAAACTCCAGAATGAGTCGTGTAAGTTATGTACTGTCAAGTGTTATTAAGTGTGAGATGGAACAATTGTATGTATGAGAGAGAGAGAGAGAGAGAGAGAGAGAGAGAGAGAGAGAGAGAGAGAGAGAGAGAGAGAGAGAGAGAGAGAGAGAGAGAGAGAGAGAGAGACAGAGAGACAGAGAGAATGTAACTGGAATCTGCTGTCATATCTGGCACTGCCTAGGGTTGGCAGTTACATGACCATAAAGTCATCCAAGCTTATACAGGCTTCTGCAATTTTCTTACCATTTCAAAACACAAATATTTCAGATTACAATACAAATCTCAATATACTGGTAAACTAATTTATAATGCCAGTGACTCCCATAAGCATACCCATACAAAGTAAAGAAGGAATACTTGTGATGCAATAAAAATATGATTTACATAATCTACTTCATTTACACCCTTAATTTCAAGTTTTGAAAAACAATAATATTATGAAAAGTCTTCAATGAATGTAGTTACCATGCACAATATTGCAAAACAAATGAAATGAAATTTATCAAAAACTTAGCATACTTTATCAAAATATTGAAAAAAATCAATTAAGGATATAGCTGGATAGGAATTTTTGATACGAAGATCTAAGGACTTGGTAAAGTGGTAAGGGTTAGTCAGTGTAGCAGTACCTATACATCTTAAGGTTGCTTTCTTTGTACTCCATTTAGAAAGTATCTCCTTTCAATATACCACACTGTGACTAAGAATTTGTACACTTCACAAATATATTTCTGCCAGATATCTGAAAAGGCACACTCAGTCACTAAAGCAGCACTGTTCTACCTCACTATATGAAGGTCAAGAAGTGATTAGTAAAGCACTTGCTATGTGAATAAGGTACCCATCAACAACATATTCTAATCAGTGGAGCAACCAGGTATCAGTGACTCTCTATACTAAAAGAACTGGTGGCCAACAAGCATTCTATGACTGACACAATGCCTTGCAACTTTAAGATATTTAAACATTTAGCAATGTGCCCCCTGTGAGGTTTGAACTCACGACCCCTGGTTTACAAGACCAGTGCTCTACCACTGAGCTAAGGAAGCAACTACTATTCTGCACCATTAGTTCCTAGCTGCTGTGCTAAATTAAACACTTTACTGCTAAGGACCATAACCCTCTCTGCAACCAAGAGTATTCCATCCATCCCCATGGGCAGCTGGGCGATATGATATAATAATAGTCAAAATTTTTGCAAGACAGCCCTCAAAAAATACAGAATCTTAAAAACTATGAAAAAAATGAAAAGAAAAAGAAAACTTAATATGCCTATAGCCATGGACATAGCCACAAATTCACCTTGAGTGAAGATAGGTGAGGGTGTGGGGAAGGTATTCCACAATTGTTTACATTTTATCCACTGCACATGGCAGTTCATAATATACATGTAAATCACTAGGAATATAAAACTACAATAAAAGCAAAACAAAAATACACTTACTATATGGCCAGTGCTAGATGGTGAAGGAGAAAAGTAAATGTCCAGACATCCCAGCCACTGCTTCATGGCTACTGTCAGTACTGTATGCTTTCAGCTTGTTTTATAACTCTCTTTAACACCTTATAAACAAGTTATAATCTAACAAATGTCTGATAAAAACTTATATCATCAGCTGTAAATAAATTGTCAGAATTGGTTGATGGTGTAATCACTATGGCAAGCACATAATAAGGGGCAACTTTCTCTCAAATGTATAATGGCTCCTGGCAACATACGGTTACTTTGGCACACATTCAACAAAAGTGCCAAGTTCAAATCTTTATAGGCCAGGACCTACACAACCACTGTCCTCATTGGAAATGGTTACTTCATTAATTCAACTGACTCATGTTGGGCTTAGTGCTTTAATCTGTTGGTACTTCTTTAAAATAAGAAGAGCCTTTACAATTAATTTCTTATGCCAAACAGCAGCAAGAAAAAAGACATAAGACTCTCAGTATACCAAAGATGTTCAAACAACACATTCACCTATACAGAAAAGCTCATCTTGATTTTGATGGCCAACGAAACAGACTGTCAGTTGCTTCTAGCTTGAAAGAAATACGTAATGTACATGGAGAAATTCCCCTCACTGGCGTTATGGGTAAATAAATGAGACACACAACGATGATAACCGATAAAGGTTTCTATATTGAATGGATGGTAAAAACTATTGAACTGCATTATCTAAACTGTTCAGATATGTTTTACATAACTACCTAGATTGCCTCTAAGTAATGGCCTCTGAAGTAATAACATATGAAAATGAAAGCCACTTAAAAAGGGAGTGGCTTACAGCAGCTTGGTCAGTGACAGAGTAACCTAGAACTGAATTTTGTATGCAGTGTTCAGATGGATTAGGATACTCCTCCCTAAATTGCAGGAACAGCATTTAAAGTACAAGACCATGTCTTATGAGACATGGAGTCCATTAACCTCCTAGTCTAGAGTTAGGGGTCTATTTTCCTCCATGACTGGACTTCCTAAGATATGGACTAATGTGAGAAAGAAAACAATATACACAGCTCAACTCATTCCAAATGAGATTACACTTCATGGTTAATCCTGAACTGATGATGCCAGCGGAATGTGCAACTAAGGTACGGCCGAAAATATGTGGCATTTGAAAATTAAAGAACAAAGAATCAAAAATGCATGAGATCTTCATAGGTTTTAAATGCAGAGATATCCTTTTCTCAATGTTGAGATAAACTCTGAATGAAGTGACAACATTAAAGAAATTGGGCTACCAGGACATGGGCTTAGGCTTGCTGAGCAGACTTATAGAGACTTCTGTGAAGAATGATGTCATATGTATGCAAGTATGAGATCTGTCATTACCAACAGAAAAAGGAAAAAAACAAAGCCTAGAGGACTCCACAATACTGAAAAAACCTGTGAGAGCTATCTACCACTGCCTTTAATTGCAATTGAAAAAAAAAAATCCAGAAGACTAAAGGGAATGGAGACAAAAGAAATTTGAGAAGAATGTAATGCTAAAGCCTTGCACATAAACAGCATATCAACTTACCTTAGTTACGGTCTGCTGAGCCTCAGACTGGAGGCTAAGGGCGAACCTCAGTACCACGGCGGCAAACCGTTAAGTGTGAATCTCCAGTTGCCCCCGTAGAGAGTAAAGGTGCACTGGTCCAGACGGGATCCCGAGTATCGTCCCTGGAAAAAGTACTGTGGTGAAGGCTGATGTCACACAAAATCTTTTGTATTCTGGAACTACCAAACAAGAAAGAGCCACAAAGAAGGAAGTTGCAATATCAACAATATTATAACCATGTGCAACAACACTTTTAAGTATGTAACAGAATAAAAAATTTTTGCATTAAAGCAGCTTCATTTCTTAGCAGTTAACAAGCTAGAGGATTTTGTGTCCTGACTTTCCTCATCTCCTAACATAAATGTTTACTACTGCAACCAGTATCCTGTGATCTTGTCCAATGTATTTCAGCTCATTCTTGATGGTTGTTGAAAGTCCACTGTCACTATACCAATATTGTGAACTTTCATGATACAGGCACTTATGAATCTCAAGATTCTAAGTTTTGTGAATTTCACTTAAATGGTTTTAAACGTAAATATAGAGGCAGGGGCCAGAGTCCCAAATATTGGTCTTAAAGTTTACTTACCCACTATAATCTCACAAAAATCCTCAACATATACAAAATATGTACATACAGTCAAGAGTGACATATTCTTAAGACTAATGATCTCCTCGAACACTGTCCTAACTGTAAAAACGTGTGGGGAGCAAGATAGTGATACAAGAGAGTGCATGTGTTGTCTGAGTGGCTGCCAAACAGAGACTAACGCTCAGAGAGGTGAGTCATAACAATCAGATGCCATAAAATGTGCAGTCCTAGACACAAAATATGAATGCACCATCCTAGCTGACCATGTGAACAAGAGTCTATTACTTGCAAATACTAAAAAAATTGGAGTAACTGAGGAAAGGGGGTCACTGCAACATAAAATGATAAAGTTTCTGGTAATTTGACACTACAGTGGAATGCTGCTGCATGAGTAATCTAACCCATGTTATAAGGGGGATTACATTCCAGACCAAATATTTCCCCAATCTAATTCTCATGTATGGACTATATACAAAATGACTAACCATCAACATCCTAAATTCTATCATGATGTACATTAGAATCCTTGATTCAGCAACAGTTGCCATTTCACTGGAAAATCAGATATTAAATGATTCTTAAAGAGAATGCTGGTGATGAAGGACTGGTGGTGGAGTGCAATGGGGTAAGTGAACAGTTTGTCATGCCTTCTAAAGTCTGCTTATCGATTTCAGTATGTGACATTTATGTCTGCTGATATACTTGGCCATGAAAACTTGATGTTCTTTCTAAGGTGAAAATCTGTGGATGGAATATGATAAGAATCAAAAGTCATTTTGCTTTGATATAAGTATCATAAAAGGCAATGGAATACACTTAAAATATTTCCTTAGCAAATGAAAAGATCTGTCAATACTATGAAACCTTAGTGTGGTTCAACACTAATCTGCACTAATTCTTGAATGGTGCTTTATGAACCACTGCTTGGTGAACAGCTATTCCATGGGAAACCCTTGTAGTAGCAATTCATGAGAAGAAAAATCATAAATTTGTGAATAATCACAACACTGAGTTCCCATACAATCTTTTCAAACAAGCCTCAGTTGCTACCTCCCAGTGCAGTGATTCACACTTGTCACATGGGCTTATTTTATAGATATTTTCTAAATCCCAAACTTAGTGCATCCACTTTAAGCAAGATATCAATAAACAGATCTAGCAATAGAATGAAACACTAGCAAGTTATACAAAAAAAGAAAACAGACATTCATAAGTAACCACAGATAGTGGAGAAGTGTACCGAGTCAATGAGAGAATACAATGAGGAATTACCTATTTGTTCATCATGCTGGGGAAAGAGTTTTGCACTTGTGGGGCCGTCTTTTATATTTTTTGTACTATCAAAAAACTTAAAAATCTTGTTGCCGATGTTCAGTCTCCTAGTTAAGACCATTCCAATCATCCATTACCCTTACAAAAAACCAGCAGTTTTACATCTTTCTTAACCATCCTCTTTCTAAGCTTCTGATAAATCTAGTAATTCTGATATTACATTTTGATAAGATTTGTTGACTTTAGGGAGAATAAAGAGATTTTTGGAAGGAGGTAAATAACATGCGTAAGATGAGAACAAATGGGAACATAGGTGAGGGTGGGGCAAGTGGGGAAGAAATAACAGGTAGTAAGTAAGTGAAAAGATAAGAGTAAGTATTTTGAAGGTTTGCTGAATGTGTTTGATGGCAGAGAGGCAGATATAGAGTGTTTTGGTCAGGGTGGTGTGTGAAGTGGGAGGGTCAGGGAGAAGGGTTTGGTTAAGAGAGAAGAGGTAGTGAAAGCTTTGTGGAAGATGAAATCCGGAAAGGCGTCAGGTGTGGATGATAATGCAGTAAAATTTATTAAGAACATGGGTGAAGGCATGTACAGAGCATCAGATTGGGGAAGAGCAGTGTGGTTTCAGAAGTGGTAGAGGATGTGTGGATCAGGTGTTTGCTTTGAAGAATGTATGTGAGAAATACTTAGAAAAGCAAATGGATTTGTATGTAGCATTTATGGATCTGGAGAAGGCATATGATAGAGTTGATAGAGATGCTCTGTGGAAGGTATTAAGAATATATGGTGTGGGAGGCAAGTTGTTCGAAGCAGTGAAAAGTTTTTATCGAGGATGTAAGGCATGTGTACGTGTAGGAAGAGAGGAAAGTGATTGGTTCTCAGTGAATGTAGGTTTGCGGCAGGGGTGTGTTGGTTTGGTTGGTTGGTTGTTTAATTTGTTTATGGATGGGGTTGTTAGGGTGGTGAATGCAAGAGTTTTGGAAAGAGGGGCAAGTCTGAAGTCTGTTGGGGATGAGAGAGCTTGGGAAGTGAGTCAGTTCTTGTTCGCTGATGATACAGCGCTGGTGGCTGATTCATGTGAGAAACTGCAGAAGCTGGTGACTGAGTTTGGTAGTGTGTGAAAGAAGAAAGTTAAGAGTAAATGTGAATAAGAGCAAGGTTATTAGGTACAGTAGGGTTGAGGGTCAAGTCAATTGGGAGGTGAGTTTGAATGGAGAAAAACTGGAGGAAGTGAAGTGTTTTAGATATCTGGGAGTGGATCTGGCAGCGGATGGAACCATGGAAGCGGAAGTGGATCATAGGGTGGGGGAGGGGGCGAAAATTCTGGGGGCCTTGAAGAATGTGTGGAAGTCGAGAACATTATCTCGGAAAGCAAAAATGGGTATGTTTGAAGGAATAGTGGTTCCAACAATGTTGTATGGTTGCGAGGCGTGGGCTATGGATAGAGTTGTGCGCAGGAGGATGGATGTGCTGGAAATGAGATGTTTGAGGACAATATGTGGTGTGAGGTGGTTTGATCGAGTAAGTAACGTAAGGGTAAGAGAGATGTGTGGAAATAAAAAGAGCATGGTTGAGAGAGCAGAAGAGGGTGTTTTGAAATGGTTCGGGCACATGGAGAGAATGAGTGAGGAGAGATTGACCAAGAGAATATATGTGTCGGAGGTGGAGGGAATGAGGAGAAGAAGGAGACCAAATTGGAGGTGGAAAGATGGAGTGAAAAAGATTTTGTGTGATTGGGGCCTGAACATGCAGGAGGGTGAAAGGAGGGCAAGGAACAGAGTAAATTGGAGCGATGTGGTATACCGGGGTTGACGTGCTGTCAGTGGATTGAATCAAGGCATGTGAAGCGTCTGGGGTAAACCATGAAAAGCTGTGTAGGTATGTATATTTGCGTGTGTGGACGTATGTATATACATGTGTATGGGGGTGGGTTGGGCCATTTCTTTCGTCTGTTTCCTTGCGCTACCTCGCAAACGCGGGAGACAGCGAAAAAAAAAAAAAAAATGGGTGACTGTGTTGTTAACTGGTTGGTAAAGATATTCAATGATGTAGTCTCTGACGATTGGCAGAATGCATGCATAGTGCCATTGTACAAAGGCAAAGGAGAGAAAGGCGAGTGTTCAAACTACAGAGGCATAAGTTTCTAGAGAATTCTTAGGAAATTATATGGGAGGGTATTGACTGATAGGGTGAAGGCATGGACTGAGCAATGTGGTTTTAGGAGTGGTGGAGAATGTGTGGATGAGGTATTTGCTTTGAAGAATGTGTGAGAAATACTTAGAAAAACAAATGGCTTTGTATATAGCACTTATGGATCTGGAGAAGGTATATGATAGGGTTGATAGACATGCTTTGTGGAAATGTTGCTAAAAGTGGTGAAAAGTTTTTATCAAGGTGTAAGGCATGTGTAAGAGTACAATGAGAGGAGAGTTACTGGTTCCCAGTAAATGTCAGTCTGCAGCATGGGTGTGTGATGTCTCCATGGGCATTTAATTTGTTTATGGATGGGGTGATTAGGGAGACAAATGCAAGAGTTTTGGAGAGAGGGACAAGTATGCAGACTGGTGGGATGAGAGGGCCTGGGTAGTGAGTCAGTTGTTGTCTGCCGATGATACAGCTCTAGTGACTGATTCAGATGAAAAACTGCAGAAGTTGGTGACCGAGTTTGAAAAAGTGTGTGAAAGGAGAAAGTTGAGAGTAAATGTGAATAAGATCAAGGTTATTAGTTTTAGTAGGGTTGAGGGACAAGTTAACTGGGAAGTAACTTTGAAACCACATCTCCCTTTCCACATCCAGGAACCACAAAACTTTCCATAGTTTACCCCAGACGCTTCACATGCCCTGGTTCAATCCATTGACATCACATCAACCCCGGTATACCACATTGTTCCAACTCACTCTATTCCTTGCAGCCTTTCACCTTCTTGTATGTTCAGGCACCGATAGCTCAAAATCTTTTTCACTCCATCCTTCCACCTCCAATTTGGTCTCCCACTTCTCATTCCCTCCACCTCTGACACATATATCCTCTTTGTCAATCATTCCTCTCTCATTCTCTCCATGTGGCCAAACCATTTCAATACACTCTTCTGCTCTCTCAACCACACTTTTTTCATTACCACACATCTCTCTTACCTTTTCATTACTTACTCGATCAAACCACCTCACACCACAAATCCTCCGTACAACCTCATCTATCGCCCATGCCTCACAACCATATAACATTGTTGGAACAACTATTCCTTCGAACATACCCATTTTTGCTCTCCGAAATAACGCTCTCGCCTTCCGCACATTCTTCAATGCTCCCAGCACCTTTGCCCTCTCCCCCACCCTGTGACTCACTTCCGCTTCCATGTTTCCATCTGCTGCTAAATCCACTCCCAGATATCTAAAACCCTTCATTTCCACCAATTTTTCTCCATTCAAACTTACCACCAAATTAACTTGTTCCTCAACCCTAATGTTACTCTCAGCTTTCTTGTTTTTCATCCAAATCAGCCACCAGCACTGTATCATCAGCGAACAACAACTGACTCACTTCTCAAGCCCTTTCATCCATAAACAGACTGCATACTTGCCCCCCTTTCCAAAACTCTTGCATTTACCTCCCTAACAACCCATCCATAAACAAATTAAACAACCATGGAGACATCACACACCAATTCCACAAACCGCCATTCACTGGGAACCAATCGCTTTCCTCTCTTCCTACTCGTACACATGCCTTACATCCTCGATAAAAACTTTTCACTGCTTCAAGCAAATTACCTCCCACACCATATACTCTTAATACCTTCCACAGATCATCATATGCCTTCTCCAGATTCATAAATGCTACTTACAAATCCATCTGTTTTTCCAAGTATTTCTCACATACATTCTTCAAAACATGCACCTGATCCACACATCCTCTACCACTTCTGAAACCACACTGCTCTTCCCCAATCTGATGGTCTGTACATGCCTTTACCCTCTCAATCAATACCCTCCCATACAATTTACCAGGAATACTCAACAAACTTGTACCTTTGAAATTTGAACATTCACCTTCTTCTCTTTACCTTTGCACAATGGCACTCTGCATGCATTCCACCAATCTTCAGGCACTTCACCATGAACCATACACACACTGAACATCCTTATCAACCAGTCAGCAACACAGTCATCCCCTTTTTAACAATTTCTATTACAATACCATCCAAACCCGCTGCCTTGCCAGCTTTCATCTTCCACAAAGCTTTCACTACCTCTTATCTATTTACCAAACCATTCTCCCTGACTTTGTCACTTTGCACACCACCTCGACCAAAATACCCTATATCTGCCACATTCATCATACCTTCAAAATATTCACCCATTCTCCTCACTTCACCACTACTTGTTATTACCTCCCCATTAGCCCCCTTTGACGATGTACCAATTTGTTCTCTTGCCTTATGCACTTTATTTACCTCCTTCGAAAACATCTTTTTATTCTCCCTACAATTTGATGATACTCTCTCACCCCAACTCTCACGTGCCCTCTTTTTCACCTCTTGTACCTTTCTCTTGACATCCTGCTTCTTCCTTTTATACATCTCCCAATAATTTGCACTACTTTCCCTGCAAAAATCATCCAAATGCCTCTCTCTTCTCTTTCTCTAACAATCTTACTTCTTCATCCCACCATTCACTACCATTCTAATCGGCCCACCTCTCACCTTTCTCATGCCAAAGGTGGAAGGTATCAAGAGTATGTGTGGGAGGCAAGTTGCTAGAAGCAGTGAAAAGCTTTTATCGAGGATGTAAGGCATGTGTACGAGTAGGAAGAGTGTATGAGTAGGAAGAGAGGAAAGTGATTGGTTACCAGTGAATGTCAGTTTGTGGCAGGGGTGTGTGATGTCTCCGTGGTTGTTTAGTTTGTTTATGGATGGGGTTGTTAGGGAGGTATATGCACGAGTTCTGGAGAGAGGGTCAGGGAGAAAAGGTAGGGAAGCAGTGATGGCTTGCGCAAAAGATTCTTTGGCATGAGAAACGTGGGTGGTGGGCACATAAGAAAGGGTAGAGAGTGAGAGAGAAGAGAGAGGCATTTGGATGATTTTTGCTGGGAAATAGTGCAAAGGACTAGAAGATGTACAATAGAGGCACGAGGTCAAGAGAAAGAGGCAGGAGGTGAAAAACAGGGCAATTGAGTTAGGGTGAGAGAGTACCATTAAATTTTAAGGAGAATAAAATGATGTTTTGGAAGGAGGTAAATAAAGTGCGTAAGGCAAGAGAACAAATGAGAATATCGGTGAAGGGGGCTAATGGGGAGGTAATGACAAGTAGTGGTGATGCAAGAAGGAGATGGTGAGAGTATTTTGAAGGTTTGATGAATGTGTTAGATGACAGAGTGGCAGATATAGGGTGTTTTGATCAAGGTGGTGTGCAAAGTGAGAGGGTCAGGAAGAATGGTTTGGTAAACAGAGAAGAGGTAGTGAAAGCTTTATGGAAGATGAAAGCCGGCAAGGAGGTGGATTTGAATAGTATTGCAGTGAAATTTATCAAAAAAGCAGGTAACTGTGTTGTTGACTGGTTGGTGAGGATATTCAATGTATGTATGGCTAATGGTGAAGTACCTGAGGATTGGCAGAATGCATGCATAGTGCCATTGTATAAAGACAAAGGGGATAAAGGTGAGTGTTCAAATTACAAAGGTATAAGTTTGCTGAGTATTCCTGGGAAATTATTTGGGAGGGTATTGATTGAGAGGGTGAAGGCATGTACAGAGCATCAGACTGGGGAAGAGTAGCATTGTTTCAGAAGTGGTAGAGCATGTGTGGATGTGTTTGCTTTAAAGAATGTATGTGAGAAATACTTAGAAAAACAAATGGATTTGTATGTAGCATTTATGGATCTGGAGAAGGCACATGATAGAGTTGATAGAGATGTTTTATGGAAGGTATTAAGAGTAAATGGTGTGGGAGGCAAGTTGCTAGAAGCAGTGAAAAGCTTTTATCGAGGATGTAAGGCATGGGTATGAGTAGGAAGAGTGTACGAGTAAGAAGAGAGGAAAGTGATTGATTACCAGTGAATGTCGGTTTGCGGCAGGGGTGTGTGATGTCTCCTTGGTTGTTTAGTTTGTTTATGGATGGGGTTGTTAGGGAAGTATATGCAAGAGTTCTGGAGAGAGAGACAAGTATGCTGTCTGTTGTGGATCAGAGGGCTTGGGAAGTGTCAGTTATTGTCCACTGATGATACGGCGCTGGTGGCTGATTCGGGTGAGAAACTGCAAAAGTTGGTGACTTAGTTTGGTAAAGTGAGTGAAAGAAGAAAGCTGAGAGTAAATGTGAATAATAGCAAGGTTATTAGGTACAGTAGGGTTGAGGGACAAGTCAATTGGGAGATAAGTTTGAATAGAGAAAAACTGGAATTGAAGTGTTTTAGGTATCTGGGAGAGGATTTAACAGCAGATGGAACCATGGAAGTGGAAGTGAGTCACAGGGTGGGGGAGGGGGCAAAGGTTCTGGGAGCATTGAAGAATGTGTGGAAGGCGAGAACATTATCTCGGAGCAAAAATGGGTATGTTTGAAGGAATAGTTTCCAAAAATGTTATATGGTTGTGAGGTATGGGCGATAGATAGGGTTGTGCGGAGGGGGGTGGATGTGTTGGAAATGAGATGTTCGAGGGCAATATGTTGTGTGAGGTGGTTTGATCAAGTAAGTAATGAAAGGGTAAGAGAGATGTGTGGTAACATAAAAAGTGTGGTTGAGAGAGCAGAAGAGGATGTATTGAAATGGTTTGGTCACATGGAGAGAATGAGTAAGGAAAGATTGACAAAGAGGATATATGTGTCAGATGGAGGGAATGAGAAGTGGGAGACCAAATTGGAGGTGGAAGGATGGAGTGACAAAGATTTTGAGCGATCGTGGCCTGAACATGCAGGAAGGTGATAGGCATGCAAGGAATAAAGTGAATTGGAACGATGTGATATAACGGGGTCGACGTGCTGTCAATGGATTTAACCATGGCATGTGAAGTGTCTAGGGTATACCGTAGAAAATTTTGAGGCCTAGATGTGGAAAAGGAGCTGTGGTTTCGGTGCATTACACATGACAGCTAGAGACTGAGTGTGAACGAATGTGGCCTTTGTTATCTTTCCTGGCGTTACCTCATGTGCGTGCAGGGGGAGGGGGTGCCATTTCATGTGTGGCGGGGTGGCGACGAGAATGGCTGAGGGCAGCAAGTACACATGTATTTGTCTGTGTATGTATATGTAGGTATACATTGAAATGTATATATATATATATATATATATATATATATATATATATATATATATGGATGTTTATGGATGGGGTTGTTAGGGAGGTAAATGCAAGAGTATTGGAAAGAGGGGCAAGTATGAAGTCTGTTGGGGATGAGAGAGCTTGGGAAGTGAGTCAGTTCTTGTTCGCTGATGATACAGCGCTGGTGGCTGATTCATGTGAGAAACTGCAGAAGCTGGTGACTGAGTTTGGTAAAGTGTGTGAAAGAAGAAAGTTAAGAGTAAATGTGAATAAGAGCAAGGTTATTAAGTACAGTAGGGTTGAGGGTCAAGTCAATTGGGAGGTGAGTTTGAATGGAGAAAAACTGGAGGAAGTGAAGTGTTTTAGATATCTGGGAGTGGATCTGGCAGCGGATGGAACCATGGAAGCGGAAGTGGATCATAGGGTGGGGGAGGGGGCGAAAATTCTGGGAGCCTTGAAGAATGTGTGGAAGTCGAGAACATTATCTCGGAAAGCAAAAATGGGTATGTTTGAAGGAATAGTGGTTCCAACAATGTTGTATGGTTGCGAGGCGTGGACTATGGATAGAGTTGTGCACAGGAGGGTGGATGTGCTGGAAATGAGATGTTTGAGGACAATGTGTGGTGTGAGGTGGTTTGATCGAGTAAGTAACGTAAGGGTAAGAGAGATGTGTGGAAATAAAAAGAGCGTGGTTGAGAGAGCAGAAGAGGGTGTTTTGAATGGTTTGGTCACATGGAGAGAATGAGTGAGGAAAGACTGACCAAGAGGATATATGTGTCGGAGGTGGAGGGAACGAGGAGAAGAGGGAGACCAAATTGGAGGTGGAAAGATGGGAGTGAAAAAGATTTTGTGTGATCGGGGCCTGAACATGCAGGAGGGTGAAAGGAGGGCAAGGAATAGAGTGAATTGGATCGATGTGGTATACCGGGGTTGACGTGCTGTCAGTGGATTGAATTAAGGCATGTGAAGCGTCTGGGGTAAACCATGGTAAGCTGTGTAGGTATGTATATTTGCGTGTGTGTGGACGTATGTATATACATGTGTATGGGGTGGGTTGGGCCATTTCTTTCGTCTGTTTCCTTGCGCTACCTCGCAAACGCGGGAGACAGCGGGAAAAAAAAAAAAAAAAATATATATATATATGTATATATATATATATATATATATATATATATATATATATATATATATATATATATATATATTATTAGGTACAGTAGGGTTGAGGGTCAAGTCAATTGGGAGGTGAGTTTGAATGGAGAAAAACTGGAGGAAGTGAAGTGTTTTAGATATCTGGGAGTGGATCTGTCAGCGGATGGAACCATGGAAGCGGAAGTGGATCATAGGGTGGGGGAGGGGGCGAAAATTTTGGGAGCCTTGAAAAATGTGTGGAAGTCGAGAACATTATCTCGGAAAGCAAAAATGGGTATGTTTGAAGGAATAGTGGTTCCAACAATGTTGTATGGTTGCGAGGCGTGGGCTATGGATAGAGTTGTGCGCAGGAGGATGGATGTGCTGGAAATGAGATGTTTGAGGACAATGTGTGGTGTGAGGTGGTTTGATCGAGTAAGTAACGTAAGGGTAAGAGAGATGTGTGGAAATAAAAAGAGCGTGGTTGAGAGAGCAGAAGAGGGTGTTTTGAAATGGTTTGGGCACATGGAGAGAATGAGTGAGGAAAGATTGACCAAGAGGATATATGTGTCGGAGGTGGAGGGAACGAGGAGAAGAGGGAGACCAAATTGGAGGTGGAAAGATGGAGTGAAAAAGATTTTGTGTGATCGGGGCCTGAACATGCAGGAGGGTGAAAGGAGGGCAAGAAATAGAGTGAATTGGAGCGATGTGGTATACAGGGGTTGACGTGCTGTCAGTGGATTGAATCAAGGCATGTGAAGCGTCTGGGGTAAACCATGGAAAGCTGTGTAGGTATGTATATTTGCGTGTGTGGACGTGTGTATGTACGTGTGTATGGGGGTTGGGCCATTTCTTTCGTCTGTTTCCTTGCGCTACCTCGCAAACGCGGGAGACAGCGACAAAGTATAAAAAAAAAAAAAAAAATATATATATATATACAGCAGGTTTGGATGGTATTGCAGTGGAATTTATTAAAAAAGGGGGTGACTGTATCATTGACTGGTTGGTAAGGTTATTCAATGTATGTGTGACTCATGGTGAGGTGCCTGAGGATTGGCGGAATGCGTGCATAGTGCCACTGTACAAAGGCAAAGGGGATAAGAGTGAGTGCTCAAATTACAGAGGTATAAGTTTGTTGAGTATTCCTGGTAAATTATAAGGGAGGGTATTGATTGAGAGGGTGAAGGCATATACAGAGCATCAGATTGGGGAAGAGCAGTGTGGTTTCAGAAGTGGTAGAGGATGTGTGGATCAAGTGTTTGCTTTGAAGAATGTATGTGAGAAATACTTAGAAAAGCAAATGGATTTGTATGTAGCATTTATGGATCTGGAGAAGGCATATGATTGAGTTGATAGAGATGCTCTGTGGAAGGTATTAAGAATATATGGTGTGGGAGGCAAGTTGTTAGAAGCAGTGAAAAGTTTTTATCGAGGATGTAAGGCATGTGTACGTGCAGGAAGAGAGGAAAGTGATTGGTTCTCAGTGAATGTAGGTTTGCGGCAGGGGTGTGTGATGTCTCCATGGTTGTTTAATTTGTTTATGGATGGGGTTGTTAGGGAGGTGAATGCAAGAGTTTTGGAAAGAGGGGCAAGTATGAAGTCTGTTAGGGATGAGAGAGCTTGGGAAGTGAGTCAGTTGTTGTTCGCTGATGATACAGCGCTGGTGGCTGATTCATGTGAGAAATTGCAGAAGCTGGTGACTGAGTTTGGTAAAGTGTGTGAAAGAAGAAAGTTAAGAGTAAATGTGAATAAGAGCAAGGTAATTAGGTACAGTAGGGTTGAGGGTCAAGTCAATTGGGAGGTAAGTTTGAATGGAGAAAAACTGGAGGAAGTAAAGTGTTTTAGATATCTGGGAAAGGATCTGGCAGCGGATGGAACCATGGAAGCGGAAGTGGATCATAGGGTCGGGAGGGGGTGAAAATTCTGGGAGCCATGAAGAATGTGTGGAAGTCGAGAACATTATCTCGGAAAGCTAAAATGGGTATGTTTGAAGGAATAGTGTTTCCAACAATGTTGTATGGTTGCGAGGCGTGGGCTATGGATAGAGTTGTGCGCAGGAGGATGGATGTGCTGGAAATGAGATGTTTGAGGACAATGTGTGGTGTGAGGTGGTTTGATCAAGTAAGTAATGTAAGGGTAAGAGAGATGTGTGGAAATAAAAAGAGCATGGTTGAGAGAGCAGAAGAGGGTGTTTTGAAATGGTTTGGGCACATGGAGAGAATGAGTGAGGAAAGATTGACCAAGAGGATATATGTGTCGGAGGTGGAGGGAACGAGGAGAAGAGGGAGACCAAATTGGAGGTGGAAAGATGGAGTGAAAAAGATTTTGTGTGATCGGGGCCTGAACATGCAGGAGGGTGAAAGGAGGGCAAGGAATAGAGTGAATTGGATCGATGTGGTATACCGGGGTTGACGTGCTGTCAGTGGATTGAATCAGGGCATGTGAAGCGTCTGGGGTAAACCATGGAAAGCTGTGTAGGTATGTATATTTGCGTGTGTGGACGTATGTATATACATGTGTATGGGGATGGGTTGGGCCATTTCTTTCGTCTGTTTCCTTGCGCTACCTCGCAAACGCGGGAGACAGCGGCAAAAAAAAAAATATATATATATATATATATATATGAGTGTGTGGGTGAGTATGGATAAATATGTGTATGTGGGTGGGTTGGGCCATTCTTTCGTCTGTTTCCCTGCACTACCTCGTTAACGCGGGACAGCGACAAAGTATAATATATATATATATATATATATATATATATATATATATATATATATTTTTTTTTTTTTATTATTATTATACTTTGTCGCTGTCTCCCGCGTTTGCGAGGTAGCGCAAGGAAACAGACGAAAGAAATGGCCCAACCCCCCCATACACATGTATATACATACGTCCACATACACACACACACACACATATATATATATATATATATATATATATATATATATATATATATATATACCCAGAAACGTTAAGTGCATAAACAATAACGTGTTTGATTTGTGCCTAAGTCTTATAGATAAATGCTCAATAATCATGTAGGTCTTACTATGAATTTGTTCAAAATATAATGTCTCAATAAATCGGGGCAGGAAGTCATGTAAGATCATTTCAGTCTCAGTACTCCTCGTGCATTTGTTTACATAGATGTGAACCCGTACGAATGATGACGTCACGGCAATAGAAGTGCTGACCTTTTTTCTATCCACAAGTACAAACTTATCCAGAAATCAATCGTTTCAATTTTGTTCTTCGGGAATTATTTATTGACTATCAACATACTTGTGTCTATAAAATCAAAGAACCCTGTGTAATTATTAATTTGTACAGTTCAGGAACGGAGTTTTGCATTGGAGATGGCCCCATCTTGGTTATTTCTTACATTTATACAAATTTTTAAACGAGAGAGAGAGAGAGAGAGAGAGAGAGAGAGAGAGAGAGAGAGAGAGAGAGAGAGAGAGAGAGAGAGAGTCACGTGAGTTCTAAAAATCAATAAATGTCTGCCTGTCCAAGGGGAAAAACCGCTTGTGACATCTTTTAAAGAACATTTTACCGAGGCCGGAAGTATGAGGCAAGCAAAAGCACCAAATGTTATCATAATAGGGAAATATATAAATGCCCATATTCTATAAAGTATCAATAATGCCATTGGAATCACCAACACAAAGTAAAATGAAACTACTGACTTACCTAAATCCTTATTTTCCCATTTATCATAAACACGCCATACAATGTATGCGTGCTGATCCAATAATCGTCAGTAAATTTCCGTACAAGCTGAAATTTCTGGTTCCATGACTGGAAGTAATAATGCTCCAAGGGCGTAGATATGAATTTTCAACGTTTCACCAAAACCAATTCACTCTTAAAACACTAGTCACGGCAGGAAATATTAGGATTTGTTTATCTGCTTTTCTCTGATGCTAAAGCTGATGGTAGACGAGCCATTGACCAACCCTGCAGACTGATAACAAAAATTTTGTGTCAGCCTCTTCCAGTGTGGATCTGGGTACCCCCCAAGTTACACGACGGGGGGTGATCCCGTTCCACACGTGCTGAGGGCCACCAGGCTAACAAAAATCAGATTCCAGGAAAAAAATTCGACCGAGATGTACGGACAACTTGAAGCGCACGATATCACTGTACAGCCAACGTCAGCGATGAGGTGAATGAGCATGTCTGGCCTGGGGAAGCCTGTCCAACAAGGGAGACAGAGTTGCCTCACACTGCCACTCATCTTTCATTTCTTAAACAAAATTACTTCTGTAAACATAACGACGCCCAATATATCCATTACAAAATTAGTAAAGGTAAATTTATAACACACTTTTACCTCTATAAAAACGTAAAAATGATATATCGTACGTAACATTCTATCTGGCATCTTGTGAATAATCAATAATTGAACTGGCGCAGACTGGCGCAGAAGCGACCATGTCTGAAACCTGAACCCCCGACACGAGAAATGTCTTACGAATGAAGATGAGGTAGTCACGTCTAAGAAGAACAAACAGCAGCAACACTAGAAAATAATGAATTTTGTATATACTGCTAGTTCAACAGAGAAGGCGTGGTTATTTAATGATGGGATCTAATTACTTTACGTAAGCTCCAGTAAATTTTTTATCCCATCATCTCTATTTTCCAATTGTTGGTTCTACACAATAGTCTTAATCTGCATGTCCACCAGGGGATTATCTTTGAATTCAAGTTATGTTCTTATACTCTACCAGGTAAGGATACCATATATCAATAAGGGCAAACATTTCTCAGTCGCTTGGCTGACGTGGGATAAGCACATAAAACGCTCAGTACTTTAGTCGTATAGTTACTTGGTTATGAGGTGCCGATACGGAAAATGGCTTTTGATAAATATCTCCAAAAATAATTTTTTCCCTTTCGACCGACCCCTGAACACACAAACTCATTATTCTTTCATGTTCTCATACCACTTAAAAACTGTTTCGCGCCTCTAAACAATTTTGAATGTTACACAAAATAAATGGTAATAATCCCGCACAACGTTCCTTCCACTACGTTAATTTTGTGATGTAATGGGGTGGAGTGACAATCAGGGGATCCAGAAAGCTAATTCATGATGCTAAACTTCCTTTTTGAATATATGGGATTATCGATGACACGGAAGATATATGCCAAGCGTGCCCAGTAGTTCATGTGGAAAGAATATGGAAACAATATATATATATATATATATATATATATATATATATATATATATATATATATATATATATATAGGGTTAGGGAAAATGAGTTGGTAAACAGAGAAGAGGTAGTAAAAGCTTTGCGGAAGATGAAAGCCGGCAAGGCAGCAGGTTTGGATGGTATTGCAGTGGAATTTATTAAAAAAGGGGGTGACTGTATTGTTGACTGGTTGGTAAGGTTATTTAATGTATGTATGACTCATGGTGAGGTGCCTGAGGATTGGCGGAATGCGTGCATAATGCCATTGTACAAAGGCAAAGGGGATAAGAGTGAGTGCTCAAATTACAGAGGTATAAGTTTGTTGAGTATTCCTGGCAAATTATATGGGAGGGTATTGATTGAGAGGGTGAAGGCATGTACAGAGCATCAGATTGGGGAAGAGCAGTGTGGTTTCAGAAGTGGTAGAGGATGTGTGGATCAGGTGTTTGCTTTGAAGAATGTATGTGAGAAATACTTAGAAAAGCAAATGGATTTGTATGTAGCATTTATGGATCTGGAGAAGGCATATGATAGAGTTGATAGAGATGCTCTGTGGAAGGTATTAAGAATATATGGTGTGGGAGGCAAGTTGTTAGAAGCAGTGAAAAGTTTTTATCGAGGATGTAAGGCATGTGTACGTGTAGGAAGAGAGGAAAGTGATTGGTTCTCAGTGAATGTACGTTTGCGGCAGGGGTGTGTGATGTCTCCATGGTTGTTTAATTTGTTTATGGATGGGGTTGTTAGGGAGGTGAATGCAAGAGTTTTGGAAAGAGGGGCAAGTATGAAGTCTGTTGTGGATGAGAGAGCTTGGGAAGTGAGTCAGTTGTTGTTCGCTGATGATACAGCGCTGGTGGCTGATTGGAGTGAGAAACTGCAGAAGCTGGTGACTGAGTTTGGTAAAGTGTGTGAAAGAAGAAAGTTAAGAGTAAATGTGAATAAGAGCAAGGTTATTAGGTACAGTAGGGTTGAGGGTCAATTCAATTGGGAGGTGAGTTTGAATGGAGAAAAACTGGAGGAAGTGAAGTGTTTTAGATATCTGGGAGTGGATCTGGCAGCGGATGGAACCATGGAAGCGGAAGTGGATCATAGGGTGGGGGAAGGGGGCGAAAATTCTGGGAACCTTGAAGAATGTGTGGAAGTCGAGAACATTATCTCGGAAAGCAAAAATGGGTATGTTTCAAGGAATAGTGGTTCCAACAATGTTGTATGGTTGCGAGGCGTGGACTATGGATAGAGTTGTGCGCAGGAGGATGGATGTGCTGGAAATGAGATGTTTGAGGACAATGTGTGGTGTGAGGTGGTTTGATCGAGTAAGTAACGTAAGGGTAAGAGAGATGTGTGGAAATAAAAAGAGCGTGGTTGAGAGAGCAGAAGAGGGTGTTTTGAAATGGTTTGGTCACATGGAGAGAATGAGTGAGGAAAGATTGACCAAGAGGATATATGTGTCGGAGGTGGAGGGAACGAGGAGAAGAGGGAGACCAAATTGGAGGTGGAAAGATGGAGTGAAAAAGATTTTGTGTGATCGGGGCCTGAACATGCAGGAAGGTGAAAGGAGGGCAAAGAATAGAGTGAATTGGAGCGATGTGGTATACCGGGGTTGACGTGCTGTCAGTGGATTGAATCAAGGCATGTGTATGGGTGTGGGTTGGGCCATTTCTTTCGTCTGTTTCCTTGCGCTACCTCGCAAACGCGGGAGACAGCGGAAAAAAAAAGAAAAAAAAAAAAGAATATATATATATATATATATATATATATATATATATATATATATATATATATATATATATATATACTTTTCATATAATCAATGGAACATTCTTTTGTCCAAGATTTTAGCCCAGTATAGCAATTCAAATTTTGTTTTAATTACAAGTCATGGTACAATATTATCAAAAATAATCGGAACCAGGAACTGTAACCTTTATAACTAATAACAGGAATAGTACCATATTAGAAACTGATTAAAATAATGTCGATTTCAGGTTACTTCTCGTCACATAATATAAAATCAGGTAAAAAAAAAATCTTATCACAGGTTATCTAAAAGCCCATAATGCTAATTCTCTAAGCTTCAGCACCGAAGTGAAACTTGCTCACGACATACGAGTGAAACTATCAAATCAACTGAGTTTACATGCAGTAAGTACGAAAGCTTTTCTACCAGCAAATATGTACTACACAGTGCGAATTACAGTCAGTCACAGAAATAAAATATGTAGTGTGCACCTAACTCTTACTATAATCCAAGTAAGAGAGCTATCTACCATACATAAGTATTAAAGTACCGTAAGTTATGAGAAAGCACTGCTCATAAGGTGATCAAAACACCATTATTCCCCTGTAAAGGCTGTACTTCACAGGATATCACCCTATTCGACCAATATGCGCTTCTTACACACACACATAAGCGTCCCAGGCCTATGACGTCACTGACACAAAGATGTAGATGCTCCTTCAGGCAAACAAATCACACCACTGTAGTATGTGCCCAAGCCCCTAAGAGTAACGTTTAGGAAAGTTTTTTTCTTAAAAGATAATGGGAGAAAGGAATGGGAAAATAAACATTTGCCCAGAAGGCTCAGCTTGTTTGAGCTCTACATCTGCAAACGAACTTGAAAGCCTCAGAAAGCATACTATATCGCTGTACCGGGACCTTTCGAACAATTCACCTTGTGTAAGTTTCGCCTGACTGACTCTATCAGAAGGTGGCACATCCAAAACTACATAAGGAAGATCGACCAAATGAAAGGAAAGGTAGCACCTGATACAAATACCTGGTAAACGCCATGGGCCTCTCCTGATAACTTCACCTTCCGAGAGATTCCTTAACGAAGGCTACGGTAAAGGACACTTTCTTCCCATCACCATGGGCTTGTGGCAGCCAACCATGGCTGTGGGAAGTACAAAGGTTCATGGTCCCTGCCAACAAAAGTTTAAAAGAATATGGAAGAACTAACAAACATTTCTTTAACACAATTATGTTTCCCAAGATTCTAAAATGGTAGACATTCGTAAATTTGTAAAAGTTTTAGCGCTATCCTTGCTTATGGAAGATGATCTCGAAATTTTCGTAATTCATATGTGGAGTCGCTGCATAAGTTCCCCACACACTCCAATGAAAAAATGGTAAAGCCTTTTGCCAATGCTCCTATTTAGCCTGGGGGGAGGAAGTATCAATTTGCTTAGGGACTAAAGGGATCTCAAAAGAAATTGAAAAATTAATATAAAATCCCTGAGACAAAAGCTACCTCACTGCACCTACACTGTTATTACTCTGCCTTTATTAAAATGGCTCAAGTAAAACTTTAGACACACTAACGCAGTTACTAATGATACTTCTATTTCTCTCAGAAAAGTCTGATGGTATTCTACACAAACTGGCTTTCTTTCTGACAGGACTAGGAACATTACTCTTATGGGTTCACCTTAGTATTTTCTTCATATATGGAATATCAAAAACATCTGTTACAGGTTCATCATACAGTACTTTCTTCAATACACATGCCAAAAAAATACAAATGCAAAGCTTCTCAAACATAAAGATTTGATGCTGGATCTCATATTCTTGGAAGAATCTTGAGGAGAATGGCAAGTATTCATCAGGCTTCAGTACAGAGGGTATTTTCCCCAACTAAGGGGTTTCCCCGAGTAACTAAACTTAAGAAACTAGTCAGTTCAGAATCACCGCCATGAATTCCAGGCTATGGCTAAGGTACCATCTTCACTGCCTATGACTCAAAATCAGGAGAAAAGTATACTGGGAGAAGGGCACTAGCCTTTTTGGCAAAAGATCTGCCCTGAGGCTCATGTACACTGAAGGAATCAATTTGAAAGATGATGCTCCCACTGGTATTTCTGGAAACTCTCCTTAACCTTGACAGAGCATCTGCCCATATGTTGCAAACTCCATATAGGGAAGATGCTTGAATAAACCAATTCCTCAAGGCTGCTTAGGTAACAATGTAGTGGGTTATCTCCAGAAGAGGAGCATGACACACCTCAGTTCATTTGAAATTGGACAACAGTAGTTTGTCTAAAGTAAAATGGAATACCTGACCTAGCTTTCAATCACTTGGATAAGAAAACTGCTATGGAAGCACCATCTCTTTTCAACTGGCATGTTAATATATCTGGACCTAAGTCTATCCTCCTGCCTTTATTTGACTATCAAATGAGTAGAAGACACATACATAGTTCAGCATCCCTATTCAAACAAGTTCTCCATGCCAGTGGTCTCTGTAGATTTCATTTGCTTAACTTCTGAGCTTCACAAAGCTCTTGCAGTTTATGTCTTCCTACAACCCTGTCTTTTACTGAAAAGAAAATGTTCATCTATAAACTTCCTATATCCCTGTCTTTTACTGAAAAGAAAATGTTCATCTATAAACATAACTTTTTTTGGCTTGTAAACTCACTAAATCATGACATACTCCTTGCATATCTTCAAATCACATGACAGGCTGTGGCAAGTCTTTGCTTTCCAAACTTACTTTCTGCTTTTTCTCAGTTTCCCCAGTCTACTGCAGTATATCTACGGTAGTTCTTCATCCACCTTGCTATTTGTAAGAATGGGGTCAAAAGCCTTCCATCTCATCAATTCTCCAGGAATCACCTCTGTACAACCATCCCTTTTCTGTCTGCTGCTATGTTGGTAACCTCAACCTGTTCAACAGGTATTATTTTGGACACTTCTCTTGTGAGCTATCTGCATGTGTCCCTATCACCATGGATTGAACCAACAGCATGCATTAGTTGCTGCTTACTACAATTTTTGTATGGAGACTGGCCATGAGAGGAATGACCATTCTGATACCTCCTTGTTTCATCATAAAGCAAAACTGTGATTATTTTCCTTCTTCATCTTTCCCTCTCCTCTTACCTTTCTATTTTTATGTCTATCTATCTCTCTAATGCTCACTCCTTCCAGGAACTCCCTCAAGGGCAGTTTCCATAACTAGTGATCTCCAGGGATAATTTTTAGCCTTTAGTGCCCTGCCTTTAACAGGCTAGTGTAGAGGGCAGCTCTTGTGTAGCATTTTCAGAGACTCCTACTTAACTTCTTAACAGCTACTTCAACCACCAATCTACTGCTTCTACCTAATGCCCCTACCTATTGTTTCTACCTACTAATTCTATCGAATTCTCATGCCTAAAATTCCATCCTACTACTCCCATCTGCTGCTCCTACCATTCTGCCAAAAAGGCAGGGCTAACACACACCATTCACTGCAGGCATATCTAGAGTTACTAAGTGTTATGTGTGACACGGAAAGATCATATGTTTGTAGACAGAATGCCAGCAGTCCATGTGTGAGTGAGGCAGAAAGATAAAGACAGATATTCAGGTCAAAGGAGTGCAACCTGACAACCAATAAAATGCTGGCTCACTATGAAGCCATCACTAACCCTCCCAATACCTAGTAATATACCTCCCTAGGCAGTGGCTGCCCACCAACTACTACTTTTACATCAGGTATACTAAAAACTTGTGGAGCCCTCATTCAATTTTTCCTTTTTTTTCTCCTTACCGTTTCTTTTCACCCGAGATGGCTTTGCCTGAGGCATGTTTAGCCCATAACATGTCATCCACTTAAAAAGAAAGAAAGAAAGAAAAAAAAAAGGCACAGTAGGTGATGAGATGCCATCCTTTAGTCAATGTTTGTATTACTTCTATATAAAAAGTAAACTGATAAACAAAGGGAACTAGTCTGGGAACAGTACAGTAGATGAACCAGAGCTAAGCGAATAATTATTCGCAAACATGCTAAGGTTTTCCCAGATTCAATATGAAAATTGCATACTTTTAAAACATTTTCAGCTACACTACCAAGTTTGACATTCTTCTTTCATCTTTCCTAAATCAAAAACTTGTGGAGAAATAGCAACAGTACATCTTTTAATGATAGTCTTGTTGTGAGGTTTAACAATAACCTGGTAAAAATTTGCGGCACTATGCCTTCTGTGGAAGGTATTCCTACGAAAAGCTAAGGTTTCTTGCCAACTTGGAGAACCAAGAACTTCTACATCCTGAGATGAACAACCTAACTTACGCAAAAACTAATTAGACATGGCTGTCATAATCCAATACAGGTTGTATCTCTCTAATCTAGCGCTCTGTGGTCCCATATGTTTTGAATCCCCACCATTAGCTTGTGGATCTACCACCAGGGCAGCAGTGTTAGTAGTGCTAAGGCTCCAAAATCTGTTTACAATGCAGCTGAGCTAATCAACAGTCCTGTTAATTTCTTATAGCCTTACAACAAGATCATTATACTGATGAATCTGCCCTGTATTGGCATCGCATGCTACGAAAAACCCTTGCCCAAGATAATGAGCAGTCTCCATCTGGGGGTAAGATTCCAAAGATAGGGTAACAATTCTTGGCTGCAGCAATGCTGCAGGAACACATAAAACCAAGACGATGGTAAGTGGTAAGAGCGTTCACTGAAGGGCCTTTAAAGGGGCCAGTTTCTGTTTTCTGGCATTTTCTGAGGTCCAGCAATGGCCAGGTCCTAAGACTGCCTGATTAAAGAGGCACAACCTGTACCTCTGGGCTGCTGTGCATGAAAATAACAACTTCAGAATCATACTTTTCCCCTCGACAGTTCATCATTTTGCTTTAAGAGAAACTTTATCTGAAGCGACATGCACCTTTTGTGGGAATATCTACAGAACTGTGGTCCTCAGCCAAAACCATACAGACTAGCAAAAAAAGGTATTAAAGGTATTTTCTTGGCTTGCTTATTATCAACTACTTCATGGCTTTCTTCATTACACCATTATGGCACAGTTATTAAAGGCAAAGACTCCAAAAATTTCTACATAAAAATTCCAGAGGTGCTATGTTTCTATCACATTCTCTTTTTAGCTGAAGATAAAAGTAAAAACTTCCCTACAGGAGTTTGAAAACTGTTTAAAAGTACAGCCAAAAACCTTTTCTGTCAAGTTTTACTTAACCGACTGTTCATACTAGGATGTAATATCCTTAACCTTGGTTGATATCCAACATGCAAATTTGTGCAAACTTTTCATAAGATATATGGAAAAATAAAAATTGGCATAATAAAAATTTTATCCCTGGGGATAGGGGAGAAAGAATACTTCCCACGTATTCCCTGCGTGTCGTAGAAGGCGACTAAAAGGGAAGGGAGCGGGGGGCTGGAAATCCTCCCCTCTCGTTTTTGGTTTTCCTAATGAAGGAACAGAGGAGGGGGCCAAGTGGGGATATTCCCTCAAAGGCTCAGTCCTCTGTTCTTAACGCTACCTTGCTGATGTGGGAAATGGCGAATAGCATAAAAAAAAAAAAAAAAAAAAAAAAAAAAAAAAAAAAATGGCACATCAGAAAGACAAATTCCCACTGTGTACACATATGGTAACACGAGAAAACAGCAACTGTAATTAGAATGACAAACAGATTAATTAAAACTGAGGTTTTTTTGTCTGACAATATAGGAATGAGAAGTGTATTTTATGTTCAAAATGTGACAACTTTTGTAAAAAATTAATTTAGAGCCACAAGAGTGTTCATGTTCATTGTCTTCAAGTATTTTATCATCATTAGTATGCTTTGTCGCTGTCTCCCGCATTAGCGAGGTAGCACAAGGAAACAGACGAAAGAATGGCCCAACCCACCCACATACACATGTATATACATACACGTCCATACACAGCACATATACACACCTATACATCTCAACGTATACATATATATACACACACAGACATATACATATATACACATGTACATAATTCATACTGTCTGCCCTTACTCATTCCCGTTGCCACCCTGCCACACATGAAATGACAACCCCCTCCCCCTGCATGTGCACGAGGTAGCGTTAGGAAAAGACAACAAAGGCCACATTCGTTCACACTCAGTCTCTAGCTGTCATGTATAACGCACCGAAACCACAGCTCCCTTTCCACATCCAGGCCCCACAAAAACTTTCCATGGTTTAACCCAGACGCTTCACTTGCCCTGGTTCAATCCACTGACAGCACGTCGACCCCAGTATACCACATCATTTCAATTCACTCTATTCCTTGGACGCCTTTCACCCTCCTGCATGTTCAGGTCCTGATCACTCAAAATCTTTTTCACTCCATCTTCCCACCTCCAATTTGGTCTCCCACTTATCCTCGTTCGCTCCACCTCTGACACATACATCCTCTTGGTCAATCTTTCCTCACTAATTCTCTCCATGTGACCAAACCATTTCAAAACATCATCTTCTGCTCTCTCAACCACACCCTTTTTACCACCACACATCTCTCTTACCCTTTCATGACTTACTGTATCAAACCACCTCACACCAGATATTGTCCTCAAACATCTCATTTCCAGCACATCCACCCTCCTTCGCACAACTCTATCTATAGCACGCCTCACAACCATATAACATTGTTGGAACCACTATTCCTTCAAACATACCCATTTTTGCTTTCCATGATAACGTTCTCGACTTCCAAACACTTCTCAACGCTCCCAGAACTTTCGCCCCCTCCCCATCCTATGATTCACTTCTGCTTCCATGGTTCCATCCGCTGCCAAATCCACTTGCAGATATCTATAGCACTTTACTTCCTCCACTTTTTCTCCATTCAAACTTACCTACTGTACCTAGTAACCTTCCTCTTATTCACATTTACTCTCAACTTTCTTCTTTCACACACTTTACCAAACTCAGTCACCAGCTTCTGCAGTTTCTCACCCAAATCAGCCACCAGTGCTGTATCATCAGCGAAGAACAACTGACTCACTTCCCAAGCTCTCTCATCCACAACAGACTGCATATTTGCCCCTCTCTCCAAAACTCTTGCATTCACCTCCCTAACAACCCCATCCATAAACAAATTAAACAACCATGGAGACATCACGCACCCCTGCTGCAAACCAACATTCACTGAGAACCAATCACTTTCCTCTCTTCCTACATGTACACATGCCTTACATCCTCAATATAAACTTTTCACTGCTTCTAACAACTTACCTCCCACACCATATATTCTTAACTTTCTCAGAGCATCTCTATCAACTCTATCATATATGCCTTCTCCAGATCCATAAATACTACATACAAATCCATTTGCTTTTCTAAGTATTTCTCACATACATTTTTCAAAGCAAACACCTGATCCACACATCCTCTACCACTTCTGAAACCTCACTGATCTTCCCCAATCTGATGCTCTGTACATGCCTTCACCCTCTCAATCAATACCCTCCCATATAATTTACCAGGAACTCAAAAAACTTATACCTCTGTAATTTGAGCACTCACTCTTATCCCCTTTGCCTTTGTACAATGGCACTATGCAAGCATTCTGCCAATCCTCAGGCACCTCACCATGAGTCATACATTCATTAAATAACCTTACTAACCAGTCAACAATACAGTCATCCCCTTTTTTAATAAATTCCACAGCAATACCATCCAAACCAGCTGCCTTGATGGCTTTCATCTTCCACAAAGCTTTTACTACCTCTTCTCTCTTTACCAAATCATTTTCCCTAACCCTCTCACTTTGCACACCACCTCGACCAAAACACCCTATATCTGCCACTCTATCATCAAACACATTCAACAAACCTTCAAAATACTCACTCCATCTTTTCACATCACCACTACTTGTTATCACCTCCCTATTAGCCCCCTTCCTTGATGTTCCCATTTGTTCTCTTGTCATACACACTTCATTTACCTCCTTCCAAAGCATCTTTTTATTCTCCCTAAAATTCAATGATACTCTCTCACCCCAACTCTCATTTGTCCTCTTTTTTGCCTCTTGCACCTTTCTCTTGACCTCCTGCCTCTTTCTTTTATACATCTAGTCATTTGCATTATTTCCCTGCAAAAATCGTCCAAATGCCTCTCTCTTCTCTTTTGCTAATAATCTTACTTCTTCATCCCACCACTCACTACCCTTTCTAATCTGCCCACCTCCTATGCTTCTCATGCCACAAGCATCTTTTGCGCAAGCCATCACTGCTTCCCTAAATACATCTCATTCCTCACCCACTCCCCTTACGTCCTTTGTTCTTACCTTTTTCCATTCTGTACTCAGTCTCTCCTGGTACTTCCTCACACAAGTCTCCTTCCCAAGCTCACTTACTCTCACCACTTTCTTCACCCCAACATTCTCTCTTCTTTTCTGAAAACCCTCTATAAATCTTCACCTTTGCCTCCTCAAGATAATGATCAGACATCCCTCCAGTTGCACCTCTCAGCACATTAACATCTAAAAGTCTCTCTTCCGCACGCCTGTCAATTAACACGTAATCCAATAACACTCTCTAGCCATCTCTCCTACTTACATACGTACACTTATGTATATCTCTCTTTTTAAACCAGGTATTCCCAATCACCAGTCCTTTTTCAGCACAAAAATCTACAAGCTCTTCACCATTTCCATTTACAGCACTGAACACTCCATGTACACCAATTATTCCCTCAACTGCCACATTACTCACCTTTGCATTCAAATCACCCATCACTATAAGCCGGTCTCGTGCATCAAAACTACTAACACTCTCACTCAGCTGCTCCCTAAACATTTGCCTCTCATGATCTTTCTTCTCATGCCCAGGAGCATATGCATCAATAATCACCCATCTCTCTCCATCCACTTTCAGTTGTACCCATATCAATCTAGAGTTTACTTTCTTACACTCTATCACATACTCCCACCACCCCTGTTTCAGGAGTAGTGCTATTCCTTCCCTTGCTCTTGTCTTCTCACTAACCCGACTTTACTCCCAAGACATTCCCAAACCACTCTTCCCCTTGAGCTTCGTTTCACTCAAGAACCAAAACATCCAGGTCGTAGAAGGCGACTAAAGGGGACAGGAGCGGGGGACTAGAAACCCTCCCTTCCTTGTATTTTAACTTTCCAAACGGGGAAACAGAAGAAGGAGTCACGTGGGGAGTGCTCATCCTCCTCGAAGGATCAGATTGGGGTGTCTTAATGTGTGTGGATGTAACCAAGACGAGAAAAAAGGAGAGATAGGGAGTATGTCTTCAGGTACATTATACAAATAACGTGCAAAGTTTCACTTCAATCCACTAACAACTGAGGCAAGATGATTACTGAAGGCACTGTGCCTTGCAATACAGTAGAAAAAATGCAGAGCTCAACACATTACAATTCTCGCAGTGTATATCTATGGGTGATGTGCAAAATGAGAGTGGTTTGGTGTAGAGAGAAGAGGTGGTGAAAGCCTTGCAGAACATGAAATCCTAAGAGGCAGAGGGTTTGGATGGTACTACAGTTGAATCTATTAAGAAAGGGGGTGTATATATATGTATGCATGGATCATGGTGAAGCACCTGAGGATTGGTGGAATGCATGTATAGTACCATTATACAAAGGCAAGGGGTTAAAGGTGAGTGTCCAAATTACAGGGGCATAAGTCTGTTGAGTATTCCTGGATAATTGTATGGGAGGGTATTGATTCACAGGGTGAAGGTACGTACAGAGCATCAGACTGGGGAGGAGCAGTATGGTTTCAGAAGTGGTAGAGGATGTTTGGATCAGGTGTTTGTTTTGAAGAATGTGTGAGAAATACTTAGAGAATAGATGGATTTGTATGTAGCATTTGTCTATCTGGAGAAGGCAAATAATAGGGATGGTAGAGTTGCTTTGTGGAAGGTCTTAAGAGTATATGGTGTGGGAAGTAAGCTGTTAAAAGCAATGAGAAGTTTTTATCAAAGGTGTAAGGCATGTGTACGAGTAGGAAGATAGGAGAGTGATTAGTTACCAATGAAGGTCGGGCTGCAGCAGGGGTGTGTGATGCCACCACAGCTGTTTAATTTGTTTAGGGATGGGATGGTTAGGAAGTAAATGCAAGAGTTTTAGAAAGAGGAGAGAGTATGCAGTCTGTTGGGGATGAGAGGGCGTGGGAAGAGTCAGTTGCTGTAAGCTGATGATAGAGCACTGGTGGCTGATTTGAGTGAGAAATGGCAGAAGATGGTGACTGAGTTTGGAAAAGTGTGTAAAAGGAGAATGTTAAGAGTAAATGTGGATAAGAGCAAGGTTATTAGGTTCAGCAGGGTTGAGGGACAAGTTTGAATGGAGAAAACAGGAGGAAGTGAAGTGTTTTAGATATCTGGGAGTAGACTTAACAACGAATGGAACCGTGGAAGTGAGTCATAAGCTGGGGAGGGGGCGAAGGTTTGGGGAGTGACGAATAATGTGTGCAAAGAGAAAACATTATTTCTGAGAGCAAAACTGGGTATGTTTCAAGGAAGATAAGTCCCAACAATATTACACAGTTGCAAGGTATGGGCTAAGGGTAGGGTTGTATGGTGGAGGGTGGATGTGTTGGAAATTAAATATTTGAGAACAATTTGTGGTGTAAGGGGTTTGACCGAGTAAGTAATGAAGGGTAACAGAGAGATTTATTTTGCTTTGTCGCTAGTCTCCCGCGTTAGTGAGGTAGCGCAAGGAAACAGACGAAAGAATGGCCCCACCCACCAACATACACATGTATATACATACACGTCCACACACGCAAATATACATACCTATACATCTCAATGTACACATATATATACACACACAGACATATACATATATACACATGTACATAATTCAAACTGTCTGCCCTTATTTATTCCCACTGCCACCTCGCCACACATGGAATAACAACCCCCTCCCCCTCATGTGTGCGAGGTAGCGCTAGGAAAAGACAACAAAGGCCCCATTCGTTCACACTCAGTCTCTAGCTGTCATGTAATAATGCACCAAAACCACAGCTCCCTTTCCACATCCACGCCCCACAGAACTTTCCATGGTTTACCCTAGACGCTTCACATGCCCTGGTTCAATCCATTGACAGCACGTCGACCCCGGTATACCACATCGTTCCAATTCACTCTATTCCTTGCACGCCTTTCACCCTCCTGCATGTTCAGGCCCCGATCACTCAAAATCTTTTTCACTCCATCTTTCCACCTCCAATTTGGTCTCCCACTTCTCCTCGTTCCCTCCACCTCTGAACCATATATCCTCTTGATCAATCTTTCCTCACTCATTCTCTCCATGTGACCAAACCATTTCAAAACACCCTCTTCTGCTCTCTCAACCACACTCTTTTTATTTCCATACATCTCTCTTACCCTTACATCACTTACTCGATCAAACCACCTCACACCACATATTGTCCTCAAACATCTCATTTCCAGCACATCCACCCTCCTGCACACAACTCTATCCATAGCCCATGCCTCGCAACTATACAACATTGTTGGAACCACTATTCCTTCAAACATACCCATTTTTGCTTTCCGAGATAATGTTCTCGACTACCAAACATTCTTCAAGGCTCCCAGAATTTTCGCCCCCTCTCCCACCCTATGATTCACTTCCGCTTCCATGGTTCCATCCGCTGCCAGATCCACTCCCAGATATCTAAAACACTTTACTTCCTCCAGTTTTTCTCCATTCAAACTTACCTCCCAACTGAACAGAGATGTGTGGTAATAAAAAGAGTGATTGAGAGAGCAGAAGAGGGTGTTGAAATGGTTTGGACATACGGAGAGAATGAGTGAGGAAAGGTTGATAAAGAGGATATATGTGTCAGAGGTGGAGAGAACTGGGAGAAGTGGGAGACCAAACTGGAGGTGGAAGGACGGAGAGAAAAAGATTTTGAGTGATCAGGGCCTGAACATGCAGGAGGGTAAAAGGTATGCAAAGAAAAGAGGAAATTGGAACAATGTAGTTTACTAGGCTCGACTTACTGTCAATGGACTGAACCACGGCATGTGAATTATCTGGGGTAAACCATGGAAAGGTCTGTGGAGCCTGGAAGTGGATAGGGAGCTCTGGTTTCAGTGCATTACTCATGACAGCTAGAGACCATGTGAGAACGAACATGGCCTTTTTTCTCCGTTTACCTGGCACTTCCTTTCTGATGATGGGGCTGGTGATGCTGTTTTGTTTGGGACAAGGTGGCACAGGGAATGGGTGAAGGCAAGCAAGTATGAATATGTACATGTGCATACATGTATGTCTCTATATGTGTATGTGTTGATATGTATATGTAAGTATATGGATGTGTATGTGCATGTATGTATATATGTGTGTTTATGTATATATGTGTGTTTATAAGTGGATGGGTCTTTCTTCGTCTGTTTTCTGATGCTACCTTGCTGACGTGGGACATGGCGATCAAGTATAATAAAATAAAATATAATATATTATCTATGGCAACCAGAATGATATATACACATCTTTGATATCAACAGAGCAAATCTGCACAGTCAGTTTAATCCACTACAAACCAAGAATAGCTGATGAAATGACATATGGTAGATAGAATGTAAAGCAATACATAAGAAAAAAAATCATAAATTTCAATGTGATAATTTTGTAAGAAATTTCTGGCCAATTCAAGATCGCATGTTTATCTACCCTGGGGATAGGGGAGAAAGAATACTTCCCACGCATTCCTCACGTGTCGTAGAAGGCGACTAAAGGGGACGGAAGCGGGGGGCTAGACACCCTCCCCTCCTTGTATTTTGACTTTCTAAAAGGTGAAACAGAAGAAGGAGTCACGTGGGGAGTGCTCATCCTCCTCGAAGGCTCGGCTCAGATTGGGGTGTCTAAATGTGTGTGGATGTAACCAAGATGAGAAAAAAGAAGAGACAGGTAGTATGTTTGAGGAAAGGAACCTGGATGTTTTGGCTCTGAGTGAAACGAAGCTCAAGGGTATAGGGGAAGAGTGGTTTGGGAATGTCTTGGGAGTAAAGTCAGAGTTAGTGAGAGGACAAGAGCAAGAGAAGGAGTAGCACTACTCTGAAACAGGAGTGGTGGGAGTATGTGATAGAGTGTAAGAAAGTAAACTCTAGATTGATATGGGTAAAACTGAAAGATGATGGAGAGGGATGGGTGATTATTGGTGCATATGCACCTGGGCATGAGAAGAAAGATCATGAGAGGCAAGTGTTTTGGTAACAGCTGAATGAGTGTGTTAGTAGTTTTGATGAACGAGACCGGGTTATAGTGATAGGTGATTTGAATGCAAAGGTGAGTAATGTGGCAGTTGAGGGAATAATTGGTATACATGGGATGTTCAGTGTTGTAAATGGAAATGGGGAAGAGCTTGTAGATTTATGTGCTGAAAAAGGACTGGTGATTGGGAGTCCAGAGTACCTGGTTTAAAAAGATATACATAAGTATACATATGTAAGTAAGAGAGATGGCCAGAGAGCATTATTTGAATACGTGTTAATTGATAGGCACGCGAAAGAGAGACATTTGGATGTTAATGTGCTGAGAGGTGCAACTGGAGGGATGTCTGATCATTATGATGTGGAGGCGAAGGTGAAGATTTGTTGAGGTTTTCAGAAAAGAAGAGAGAATGTTGGGGTGAAGAGTGGTGAGAGTAGGTGAGCTTGGGAAGGAGACTTGTGTGAGGAAGTACCAGGAAAAACTGAGTACAGAATGGAAAAAGGTGAGAACAAAGGAGGTAAGGGGAGTGGGGGAGGAATGAGATGTATTTAGGGGAGCAGTGATGGCTTGCGCAAAAGATGGTTTTGGCATGAGAAGCGTGGGAGGTGGGATGAAGAAGTAAGATTATTAGTGAAAGAGAAGAGAGAGGCATTTGGACAATTTTTGCAGGGAAATAATGCAAATGACTGGGAGATGTATAAAAGACAGAGGCAGGAGGTCAAGAGAAAGGTGCAAAAGGTGAAAAAGAGGGCAAATGAGAGTTGGGGTGAGAGAGTATCATTAAATTTTAGGGAGAATAAAAACATGTTTTGGAAGGAGGTAAATAAAGTGCGTAAAACAAGGGAACAAATGGGAACTTCAGTGAAGGGGGCTAATGGGGAGGTGATAACAAGTAGTGGTGATGTGAGGAGATGGAGTGAGTATTTTGAAAGTTTGTTGAATGTGTTTGATAATAGAGTGGCAGATATAGGGTGTTTTGGTCAAGGTGGTGTGCAAAGTGAGAGGGTTAGGGAAAATGATTTGGTAAACAGAGAAGAGGTAGTAAAAGCTTTGCAGAAGATGAAAGCCAGCAAGGCAGCGGGTTTGGATGGTATTGCAGTGGAATTTATTAAAAAAGGGGGGTGACTGTACGGTTGACTGGTTGGTAAGGTTATTTAATGTATGTATGACTCATGGTGAGGTGCCTGAGGATTGGCGGAATGCATGCATAGTGCCATTGTACAATGACAATGGGGATAAAAGTGAGTGCTCAAATTACAGAGGTATAAGTTTGTTGAGTATTCCTGGTAAATTATATGGAAGGGTATTGATTTGAGAGGGTGAAGGTATGTACAGAACATCAGATTGGGGAAGAGCAGTGTCGTTTCAGAAGTGGTAGAGGATGTGTGGATCAGGTGTTTGCTTTGAAGAATGTATGTGAGAGATACTTAGAAAAGAAAATGGATTTGTATTAGCATTTATGGATCTAGAGAAGGCATATGATAGAGTTGATCGAGATACTCTGTGGAAGGTATTAAGAATATATGGTGTGGGAAGTAAGTTATTAGAAGCAGTGAAAAGTTTTTATCGAGGATGTAAGGCATGTGTACGTGTAGGAAGAGAGGAAAGTGATTGGTTCTCAGTGAATGTTGGTTTGCGGCAGGGGTGTGTGATGTTTCCATGGTTGTTTAATTTGTTTATGGATGGGGTTGTTAGGGAGGCGAATGCAAGAGTTTTGGAAAGAGGGGTAAGTATGAGAGACCTTGGGAAGTGAGTCAGTTGTTGTTCGCTGATGATACAGCGCTGGTGGCTGATTCAGGTGAGAAATTGCAGAAGCTAGTGACTGAGTTTGGTAAAGTGTGTGAAAGAAGAAAGCTGAGAGTAAATGTGAATAAGAGCAAGGTTATTAGGTACAGTAGGCTTGAGGGATAAGTCAATTGGGAGGTAAGTTTGAATGGAGAAAAACTGGAGGAAGTGAAGTGTTTTAGATATCTGGGAGTGGGTTTGGCAGCGGATGGAACCATGGAAGTGGAAGTGAATCATAGGGTGGGGGAGGAGGCGAAAGTTCTGGGAGCGTTGAAGAATGTGTGGAAGTCAAAAACATCATCTCGGAAAGCAAAAATGGGTATGTTTGGAAGAATAGGAGTTCCAACAATGTTATATGGTTGCGAGGCGTGGGCTATAGATAGAGTTGTGCGGAGAAGGGTGGATGTGCTGGAAATGAAATGTTTGCGGACAACATGTGGTGTGAGGTGGTTTGACCGAGTAAGTAATAATAGGGTTAGAGAGATGTGTGGTAATAAAAGGAGTGTGGTTGAGAGAGCAGAAGAGGGTGTTTTGAAATGGTTTGGTCAAATGGAGAGAATGAGTGAGGAAAGATTGACTAAGAGGATATATGTGTCAGAGGTGGAGGGAACGAGGAAAAGTGGGAGACCAAATTGGAGGTGGAAAGATGGAGTCAAAAAGAGTTTTGAGTGATCGGGACCTGAACATGCAGGAGGGTGAAAGGCATGCAAGGAATAGAGTGAATTGGAACGATGTGGTATACCGGGGTCGACCTGCCGTCAATGGATTGAACCAGGGCATGTGAAGCGCCTGGAATAAACCATGGAAAGTTCAGTGGGGCCTGGATGTGGAAAGGGAGCTGTGGTTTTGGTGCATTATACATGACAGCTAGAGACTGAGTGTGAACGAATGTGGCCTTTGTTGTCTTTTCCTCGTGCTACCTCACGTACATGCGGGGGGGAAGGGGTTGTTATTTCATGTGTGGCGGGGTGGCGATGGGAATGAATAAGGGCAGACAGTATGAATTATGTACATGTGTATGGTTATGTACATGTGTATATATGTATATGTCTGTGTGTATATATATGTATACGTTGAGAAGTATAGGTATGTATATTTGCGTGTGAGGACGTGTATGTATATACATGTGTATGTGGGTGGGTTGGGCCATTCTTTCGTCTGTTTCCTTGCGCTACCTCACTAATGCGGGAGACAGCGACAAAGCAAATAATAAATAATATATATATCTATATATATATATATATATATATATATATATATATATATATATATATATATATATATATTTATTATACTCTGTCGCTGTCTGCCGTGTTAGCGAGGTAGCGCAAGGAACAGACGAAGAGGCCCCACCCACCACATACACATGTATATACATACTTTCACCCTCCTGCAAGTTCAGGCCCCGATCACACAAAATCTTTTTCACTCCATCTTTCCACCTCCAATTTGGTCTCCCTCTTCTCCTCGTTCCCTCCACCTCCGACACATATATCCTCTTGGTCAACCTTTCCTCACTCATTCTCTCCATGTGCCCAAACCATTTCAAAACACCCTCTACTGCTCTCTCAACCACGCTCTTTTTATTTCCACACATCTCTCTCACCCTTACGTTACTTACTCGATCAAACCACTTCACACCACACATTGTCCTCAGACATCTCATTTCCAGCACATCCATCCTCCTGCGCACAACTCTATCCATAGCCCACGCCTCGCAACCATACAACATTGTTGGAACCACTATTCCTTCAAACATACCCATTTTTGCTTTCCGAGATAATGTTCCCGACTTCCACACATTCTTCAAGGCTCCCAGAATTTTCGCCCCCTCCCCCACCCTATGATCCACTTCCGCTTCCATGGTTCCATCCGCTGACAGATCCACTCCCAGATATCTAAAACACTTCACATATATTTATTATACTCTGTCGCTGTCTGCCGTGTTAGCGAGGTAGCGCAAGGAAACAGACGAAAGAATGGCCCAACCCACCCACATACACATGTATATACATACACATCCACATACGCACATATAAATATATACACACGTACATAATTAATACTTGATGCCTTTATTCATTCACGTGGCCACCCCGCCACACATAAAATGACAACCCCCTCCCCCAGAAGCACGTGAGGTAGCACTAGTTAAAGACAACAAAGGCCACATTCGTTCGCATAGAGTCTCTAGCTGTCATGTATAATGCACCAAAACCACAGCTCCCTTTCCACATTCAGGCCTCACAAAACTTTCCAAGGTTTACCCCAGACGCTTCACATGCCCTGGTTCAATCCATTGACAGCACATCGACCCTGGTATACCACATCATTCCAATTCACTCTATTCCTTGCACACATTTCACCCTCCTGCATGTTCAGGCCTCGATCGTACATAATCTTTTTCACTCGTTCCTTCCACCTCCAATCTGGTGTCCCACTTCTCCTCATTCCCTCCACCTTTGACACATATGTCCTCTTTGTCAATCTTTCCTCACTCATTCTCTTTTTGTGACCAAACCATTTCAAAACATCCTCTTCTGCTCTCTCAACTACTCTCTTTTTATTACAACACATCTCTCTTACCCTTTCATTACTTACTCAATCAAACCACCTTGCACCATATACTGTCCTTAAACATCTCATTTCCAACATATCAACCCTCTTCCTCACAACCCTATCTATAGCCCATGCCTCACAACCATATAACATTGTTGGAACCACTATTCCTTCAAACATAACCATTTTTGCTTTCCGAGATAATGTTCTCGCCTTCCACACATTTTTCAACGCTCCCAGAGCTCTCGCCCCCTCCCCCACCCAATGACTCACCTCCACTTCCATTGTTCCATCCGCTGCCAAATCCACTCCCAGACATCTAAAACAATTCACTTCCTCCCATTTTTCTCCATTCAAACCTACCTCCCAATTGATTTGTCCCCTCAACCCTACTCTACCTAATAACCTTGCTTTTATTCACATTTACTCTCAGCTTGCTTCTTCCACACACTTTACCAAACTGAGTCACCAGCTTCCGCAGTTTCTCACCAGAATCAGCCACCAGTGCTGTATCAGCGAACAACAACTGACTCACTTCCCAAGCTCTCTCATCCACAACAGAATGAATACTTGCCCCTCTCTCCAAAATTCTTGTATTCACCTCTTAACAACCTCATCCATAAACAAATTAAATAACCATGGAGATATCACACACTCCAGTTCCAAACTGACATCACTGATAACCAATCACTTTCCTCTCTTCCTACTCGTACACATGCTTTACATCCTTGATAAAATCATGTCCCTGCTTCTAACAACTTGCCTCCTACACCGTATTTTCTTAATACCTTCCACAGAGCATCTCTATCATATGCCTTTTCCAGATCCATAAATGCTACATATAAATCCATTTGTTTTTCTAAGTATTTTTCACATACATTCTTCAAAGCAAACACATGATCCACACATCCTCTACCACTTCTGAAACCACACTGCTCTTCCCTAATCTGATGCTCTGTACATGCCTTTACCCTCTCAATCAATACCCTCCCATATAATTTCCCAGAAATACTCAACAAACTTATACCTCTAATTTGAACACTCACCTTTATCCCCTTTGCCTTTGTACCATGGCACCATGCATGCATTCCATCAATCCTCAGGCACTTCAACATGAACCATACATACAATGAATATCCTTACCAACCAGGGAACAACATATACATATATACATACTGTAAGAGGTCAAAGTGGTGCATGAGGAAAATGAAACACCATAAGTTCCCAAGCGAGCTTTCGTGTAATGATCACATCATCAGTGGAGATACAAGAATGAGATAGAAGACAAGGAACAGTCAGTTGATATGCAAGGAAGAGGCATAGCTAAGATGCTATTGGTAAATAAGCATTACCAGATGGTGGTGTTTGGGTCTTGCATCATGCCTGTCAAATTATTATTATGTGGACAGAAAAAGGAAATGTTTACAAATTTTGCCTACGACAAATCTATCTAGTTTGTATTGACCTTCACTAACATTGTTACATTTCTTTGTGTATCTAATAACAGAAGATTCAATGATATTTCTTGTTAAAGGGGTTACAGTTAATAAGTGAATTAGCATTACTCCAGTCAATACAATGGTCATATATTTTAACATCATTAAATGCATCTGATTCTTGTCCTGTATTTTTTTTTTTTTTTTTTTTATACTTTGTCGCTGTCTCCCGCGTTTGCGAGGTAGCGCAAGGAAACAGACGAAAGAAATGGCCCAACCCCCCCCCCATACACATGTATATACATACGTCCACACACGCAAATATACATACCTACACAACTTTCCATGGTTTACCCCAGACGCTTCACATGCCCTGATTCAATCCACCGACAGCACGTCAACCCCGGTATACCACATCGCTCCAATTCACTCTATTCCTTGCCCTCCTTTCACCCTGCTGCATGTTCAGGCCCCGATCACACAAAATCTTTTTCACTCCATCTTTCCACCTCCAATTTGGTCTCCCTCTTCTCCTCGTTCCCTCCACCTCCGACACATATATCCTCTTGGTCAATCTTTCCTCACTCATTCTCTCCATGTGCCCAAACCACTTCAAAACACCCTCTTCTGCTCTCTCAACCACGCTCTTTTTATTTCCACACATCTCTCTTACCCTTACGTTACTCACTCGATCAAACCACCTCACACCACACATTGTCCTCAAACATCTCATTTCCAGCACATCCATCCTCCTGCGCACAACTCTATCCATAGCCCACGCCTCGCAACCATACAACATTGTTGGAACCACTATTCCTTCAAACATACCCATTTTTGCTTTCCGAGATAATGTTCTCGACTTCCACACATTCTTCAAGGCCCCCAGAATTTTCGCCCCCTCCCCCACCCTATGATCCACTTCCGCTTCCATGGTTCCATCCGCTGCCAGATCCACTCCCAGATATCTAAAACACTTCACTTCCTCCAGTTTTTCTCCATTCAAACTCACCTCCCAATTGACTTGACCCTCAACCCTACTGTACCTAATAACCTTGCTCTTATTCACATTTACTCTTAACTTTCTTCTTCCACACACTACCAAACTCAGTCACTAGCTTCTGCAGTTTCTCACATGAATCAGCCACCAGCGCTGTATCATCAGCGAACAACAACTGACTCACTTCCCAAGCTCTCTCATCCCCAACAGACTTCATACTTGCCCCTCTTTCCAAAACTCTTGCATTAACCTCCCTAACAACCCCATCCATAAACAAATTAAATAACCATGGAGACATCACACACCCCTGCCGCAGACCTACATTCACTGAGAACCAATCACTTTCCTCTCTTCCTACACGTACACATGCCTTACATCCTCGATAAAAACTTTTCACTGCTTCTAACAACTTGCCTCCCACACCATATATTCTTAATACCTTCCACAGAGCATCTCTATCAACTCTATCATATGCCTTCTCCAGATCCATAAATGCTACATACAAATCCATTTGCTTTTCTAAGTATTTCTCACATACATTCTTCAAAGCAAACACCTGATCCACACATCCTCTACCACTTCTGAAACCACACTGCTCTTCCCCTATCTGATGCTCTGTACATGCCTTCACCCTCTCAATCAATACCCTCCCATATAGTTTACCAGGAATACTCAACAAACTTATACCTCTGTAATTTGAGCACTCACTCTTATCCCCTTTGCCTTTGTACAATGGCACTATGCACGCATTCCGCCAATCCTCAGGCACCTCACCATGAGTCATACATACATTAAATAACCTTACCAACCAGTCAACAATACAGTCACCCCCTTTTTTAATAAATTCCACTGCAATACCATCCAAACCTGCTGCCTTGCCGGCTTTCATCTTCCGCAAAGCTTTCACTACCTCTTCTCTGTTTACCAAATCATTTTCCCTAACCCTCTCACTTTGCACACCACCTCGACCAAAACACCCTATATCTGCCACTCTATCATCAAACACATTCAACAAACCTTCAAAATACTCACTCCATCTCCTCACATCACCACTACTTGTTATCACCTCCCCATTTGCGCCCTTCACTGAAGTTCCCATTTGCTCCCTTGTCTTACGCACTTTATTTACCTCCTTCCAGAACATCTTTTTATTCTCCCTAAAATTTAATGATACTCTCTCACCCCAACTCTCATTTGCCCTCTTTTTCACCTCTTGCACCTTTCTCTTGACCTCCTGTCTCTTTCTTTTATACATCTCCCACTCAATTGCATTTTTTCCCTGCAAAAATCGTCCAAATGCCTCTCTCTTCTCTTTCACTAATACTCTTACTTCTTCATCCCACCACTCACTACCCTTTCTAATCAACCCACCTCCCACTCTTCTCATGCCACAAGCATCTTTTGCGCAATCCATCACTGATTCCCTAAATACATCCCATTCCTCCCCCACTCCCCTTACTTCCATTGTTCTCACCTTTTTCCATTCTGTACTCAGTCTCTCCTGGTACTTCCTCACACAGGTCTCCTTCCCAAGCTCACTTACTCTCACCACCCTCTTCACCCCAACATTCACTCTTCTTTTCTGAAAACCCATACAAATCTTCACCTTAGCCTCCACAAGATAATGATCAGACATCCCTCCAGTTGCACCTCTCAGCACATTAACATCCAAAAGTCTCTCTTTCGCACGCCTGTCAATTAACACGTAATCCAATAACGCTCTCTGGCCATCTCTCCTACTTACATAAGTATACTTATGTATATCTCGCTCTTTAAACCAGGTATTCCCAATCATCAGTCCTTTTTCAGCACATAAATCTACAAGCTCTTCACCATTTCCATTTACAACACTGAACACCCCATGTATACCAATTATTCCCTCAACTGCCACATTACTCACCTTTGCATTCAAATCACCCATCACTATAACCCGGTCTCATGCATCAAAACCACTAACACACTCATTCAGCTGCTCCCAAAACACTTGCCTCTCATGAACTTTCTTCTCATGCCCAGGTGCATATGCACCAATAATCACCCACCTCTCTCCATCAACTTTCAGTTTTACCCATATTAATCGAGAATTTACTTTCTTACATTCTATCACATACTCCCACAACTCCTGTTTCAGGAGTATTGCTACTCCTTCCCTTGCTCTTGTCCTCTCACTAACCCCTGACTTTACTCCCCAGACATTCCCAAACCACTCTTCCCCTTTACCCTTGAGCTTCGTTTCACTCAGAGCCAAAACATCCAGGTTCCTTTCCTCAAACATACTACCTATCTCTCCTTTTTTCACATCTTGGTTACATCCACACACATTTAGGCACCCCACTCTGAGCCTTCGAGGAGGATGAGCACTCCCCGCGTGACTCCTTCTTCTGTTTCCCATTTTAGAAAGTTAATACAAGGAGGGGAGGATTTCTGGCCCCCCACTCCCGTCCCCTCTAGTCGCTTTCTACGACACGCGAGGAATACGTGGGAAGTAGTCTTTCACCCCTATCCCCAGGGAAAATATACATATATATATACATATACACATACACACACATACACATACATACGCACATATACACACACACACACATACATATATATACATATGAAAAATGTAAGAAACAATTTAGAAAACTGAAACTTCTAGCTTGAAATGAAAGAAAAAATGAATGTCACATAATGGTTCAACCTCTGGCTATGGAAAAAGGAAATGTATAATTTATTTACACAAATGTCAATAGCAGTTCTCATCAATATAACCACTGTATCAATAAGCTTCAATGTCTAAGCTACATTTTTCTCCAATTTCACTATTTTCTTGTCAAAACACCATGTATGAAAACTATCACTCCAGTAACACAACTATAAACATTTACTTCCCCTTTAAAAAAAAAAGTTCTGGGGAAGTCTGTCTCGATACACTGCGGGAAACTCTACCACCTGTCCTGTATAATATACTATATTTATGTTGCTTAAGTCTAACATAAAGATCCTTACCAGTCTTCCCAACACAATACATATTACAGCTTTTAAAAGGGATTCTGTAAACACTACCCAAAGAATTTTCTGGCAAGTTTTTGATTATAATATTCTTTATTGTTACTGCTGAAGGTTACATTTACATTAAAGGATTTAAGCAACCTGGGAAGTAATATAAAATTATCACAGAAAGGGAGAACCAAAAGATTCTTGGTATCAAGGGGACATTTGAGTTTAACTTAAGAGATTTATCAATGAAAGATCAAGGACACTTAACTTGGATCCAATAGAACATATCTTCTAAAACTCATCATTAAATTCTGGAATGCATATCCGTAATGCCCGAAGGATCATTGACAAGAATAATGACAGTTTAACTGACATGTTGATGAGAGCAATAATGAATATAAGAACAAACAATTGTGGGTTTTCTGTATATATTAAACTTAAGAGATATACATAAGTATATGTACGTATGAGAGATGGCCAGAGAGCGTTATTGGATTATGTGTTAATTGATAAGCATGTGAAAGAAAGACTTTTGGATGTTAATCTCCAGAGAGGGGCAACTGGAGGGATGTCTGATCTTTATCTTGTGGAGGTGAAGGTGAGGATTTGGAGACGTTTTCAGAAAAGAAGATAAAATGTTGGGGTGAAAAGAGTGGTGAGAGTAAGTGAGCTTGGAAAGGAGATTTGTGTGAGGAAGTACCAGGAGATATTGAATGCAAAATGGCAAAAGGTGAGGGCAAATGATGTAAGGGGAGTGGGGGTGGAATGAGATGTATTTAGGGAAGCAGTGATGGCTTGCACAAAAGATGCTTGTGGCATGAGAAGTGTGGAAGGTGGGCAGATTAGAAAGGGTAGTGAGTGGTGGGATGAAGAAGATTGTTAGTGAAAGAGAAGAGAGAGGAGTTTGGACGATTTTTGCAGGGAAGTAGTGCAAATGACAGGGAGTTGTACAAAAGAAAGAGGCAGGAGGTCAAGAGAGAGATACAAGAGGTGATAAAGAGGGCAAGTGAGAGTTGGGGTGAGAAAGCATCATTAAATTTTAGGGAGGTTAAAAAGATGTTTTGGAGAGAGGTAAATAAAGTGCATAAGAAAAGAGAACAAATGGGAACAATGATGAATGGGGCTAATGGGGAGGTAATAACATGTAGTGAAGTGAGAAGGAGATGGAGTGAGTATTTTGAAGGTTTTTGGAATGTGTTTGATGAGAGTGGCAGATATAGTGTTTCGGTCAAGGTGGTGTACGAAGTGAAAGGGTCAAGGAGAATGGTTTGGTAAACAGAGAATAGGTAGTAAAAACTTTGCGGAAAATAAAAGGTGGCAAGGCAGTGGATTTGGATGGTATTGCAGTGGAATTTATCAAAAAAGGGGGAGACTATGATGTTGACTGGTTGGTAAGGATATCAAATGTATTTATGGTTCATGGTGAAGTGCCTGATGACTGGCAGAATGCATACATAGTGCCACTGTCCAAAGGCAAAGGGGAGCGCTCAAATTGCATAGGTATAAATTTGTTGAATAATATTCCTAGAAAATTATATGGGAGGATATTGATTGAGAGGCTAAAGGCATGTACAGAGCATCAGACTGGGGAAGAGCAGTGTGGTTTCAGAAGTGGCAGTGGATGTGTCGATCAGGTGTTTGCTTTGAAGAATGTATGTGAGAAATACCTACAGAAACAGATGGATTTGTATGTAGTATTTATGGATCTGGAGAAGGCATATGATAAAGTTGATAGGGATGCTTTGTGGAAGGAATTAAGAGTATATGGTGTGGGGGGTAAGTTGCTAGAAACGGTGAAAAGTTTTTACTAAGTATGGAAAGCACGTGTACGAATAGGAAAGAGGAAAGTGATTGGTTCCCAGAGAATGTCGGTTTGCGGCAGAGATGTGTGATGTCTCCATGGTTGCTTAATTTGTTTATGAATGGGGTGGTTAGGAAGGTGAATGCAAGTTTTGGATAGAGGGGCAAATATGTAGTCTGTTGTGGATGAGAGGGCTTGGGCAGCGAGTCAGTTGTTGTTCACTGATTCTGGTGAGAAACTGCAGAAGTTGGTGACAGTTTGGTAAAGTGTGTGAAAGAAGAAAGTTGAGAGTTAATGTGAATAATAGTAAGGTCATTAGGTTCAGTAGGGTTGAGGGACAAGTTAATTGGGAGATAAAATTGAATGGAGAAAAACTGGAGGAAGTGAAGTGTTTTAGATATCTGGGAGTGGATTTAGCAGCAGATGGAACCATAGAAGTGGAAGTGAGTCACAGGGTGGGGGAGGGGGCGAAGGTTCCGGGAGCATTGAAGAATGTGTGGAAGGCGTGAACGTTATCTCGGAGAGCAAAAATGGGTATGTTTGAAGGAATAGAGGTTCCAACAATATTATATGGTTGCAATGCATGGGATATAGATAGAGTTGTGCGGAGGAGGGTGAATGTGTTGGAAATGAAATGTTTGAGGGCAATATGTGGTGTGAGGTGGTTTGATCAAGTAAGTAACGAAATGGTAAAAGAGATGTGTGGTAACACAAAGAGTGTGCTAGAGAGAGCAGAAGAGGGTGTATTGAAGTGGTTTGTTCACATGGAGAGAATGAGTGAGGAAAGACTGAAAGAGGATATATGTGTCAGAGGTGGAGGGAATGAGAAGTGGGAGACCAAACTGGAAGTGGAAGGATGGAGTGAAAAAGATTTTGAGCAATTGGGACCTGAACATACAGGAGGGTGAAAGGCGTGCAAGGAATAGATTGAATTGGAATTATCTGGTATATCGGGGTCAACTTGCTGTCAATGGACTGAACCAGGGCATGTGAAGTGTGTGGGGTAAACCATGGAAAGTTCTGTGGGGCATGGATGTGGAGCTGTGGTTTCGGTGCATTACACATGACAGCTAGAGACTAAGTGTGAATGAATGTGGCCTTTGTTGTCTTTTCCTAGCGCTACACTGTGCGCGTGCAGGGGGGAGGTAGGTGCTATTTTATGTGTAGCAGGGTGGCGA